>NC_142937.1:39147065-39174565 GCF_046866305.1 Octopus bimaculoides
AAGTATACGAATAAGTCTGTATATACGTATGAATGGATCTTAAAACTGAAGAACGGATATGAAGATATTGACTAAGTCCAAAAATATATATGTACGCTTAATTTTACGATATCAAATATGTTTCCGTGAATCTTTAACGATATATGTACAACAGCTTGGTTTAGTTCAAATGGTAGTTTCTTTACCCACGAAACTTCAAGGAATGTTTACATGAGTGAAGCTGTAATTCGATATATGTATCTCTGACCAAATATATTGGTAACACACACTGACGCACACTCACACATATACACAGAGACACACACACGCATACACACATTTATATATACTTATACCCGTATGTTTTCTACATATATTTTCTTATCTTTATCGCAATCATTTTCTCTTCAACTACGAGATGAGCTCAAATAATCGCACCATGAATCACACTTGAATATTGCGCACAAGCGTATGTTTAGACAAACGTTCACTAATACAAACTATTATCCCTCTCAATGTAATGTATTTTCAATGATGTATAATCTCTTCTTTGTATTCTCGAAGCTTATTTAAAACTTCATTCACGTGCATTTTAAAACAATTACAAATTTCATGTATCTACACATTGTTTCACTTCTATTTTTCTAACATTCAGTCGCTTCTAAGACAATGCCTGTGTAATATCGTAAATGGCATACTGATCTAAATGTCTTCTTTCCTTTCGCAATAACCAATGCATGCATACAACTATTTGTTATGGGGTATTTTCAGCGTTTCTGAGTTTGGATATAAAAAAAACACTGTTAAAATACATATATGAGACATATGGAAACCGTAAAGAAAATATGTCACTGATAGACAAAGTGCGTACTTTGTCACACGAATAACATGTGTGTAATTGGTGTGTATGTATTTGTGTTTATATGTATGTATGTATGTGCAGATTTATATGTTTTATGTATGTATTATCATGCATATAGTTGCATATGTGAAGGCGCATGACTCAGTGGTTAGAGCGTCGAGCTTACGATCGTGAGGTTGTGAGTTCAAATCCCGGACCGGGCTGCGTGTTGTGTACCTGAGCAAGACACTTTATTTTACGTTGCTCCAGTTTACTCAGCTGTAGAAATGAGTTGCGACGTCACAGGTGGCAAGCTATATCGGCCTTTGCCCTTCCCTTGGATAACACTGGTGCCGTGGAGAGGGGAGACCGGTATACATGGGCGACTGCTGGTCTTCCATAAACAACCTTGCCTAGGTTTGTGCCTGAGAGGGTAACTTTCTAAGTGCAATCCCATGGTCAATCATGACCGAAGGGTGTCTCAGCAGTTGCATATCTAGACATGTTCAGATATATTTAAATGATAAACTTCTGGAAAGCCTTACAGATTTTTGCAGTTCTAGTGATGGATTGAATCTGTAGTCTTCGAATTAGCTTTCTTCTTTCTGGTTTTGAGAAGCCTAATTTCTCAAGACTGGCATTTAGACAGTGTGTTACATATCCAAGGATCCCAATAATTACGGGTATAAACCTGAAATTTTAATCTGGATGGAGTAATTACAGATTTCTCAATAGTTTAGCATAGGTGTACTCTTTGTCACTGATCTTCAGCTTTACATTAACATCTGCTGGGCAGCTCATTTCTAAAACTGTGCACAGTTTCTCTCCTCTAACCCTAATCATTATATCAAGTCTGTCGTGCTTACATTTTACTGAGATCTTCACGGGTACATTCCACCAGTATTCCTTTCTATTATGAGTGGCTATATCTTCTACCATATTGTGGGTCCTTATTTCCTTGTACTCGAAATTATCCTACCGACGGATTTCATCACAGAATGTCCTAGCTACAACATCATGTCTCATCGCTAAATAATGCCGTGATGACATTTCGGACAACTGCTTATGATGTGGGTGATATCTTCAGTGTGAACTCCACAAAGTCTACATCGCTTGTCACATTTTACGGCTTTTTCTGTATCGCTATCACTTTTGTGCAACAAGTACTTGGTTGACATTTCTTGTTCCTCGATTGCAAACGCATGCTCTTCAAAGCGGGAGGTAGTAATCTGATAAACTGCTTTGATGAACAATGTTACTATCATCTCGGAGCTTTCTACTAACATATCCATGCATAGTCTTCTGCTCATACAGGTTCATACTTTCATCTGATGATACGTTGCGATAAAGTCGTGCGACTTCTTTGGGCATGCATGTAAGGAGCTGCCTTCCAAGTCTTATGATGTTATCAGCCTCATGTATGCAATCTTGGTAAAGGTATGCACTTCGAGACATGTTCGCTAAAAGATATTGCTGAACATCTTGGTACTTTTCTACTAACATATCCATGCATAGTCTTCTGTTCATATAGGCTCATCCTTTCCTCTGGTGATACGTTGTAGTGCCACTTCTTTGGGCATGTATTGTAGGTTATCAGACAAAGGATAGTGTGCAAGGAACTGTCTTCCATGTCTTATGATGTTATCAGCCTCATATATTCAAACTTGGTCAAGGAATGCACTTCAACACTTGGTGGTTAAAACATGTTGTCGGTGGGGGGGGGGTGATGCCAGATTCAAAGGCATTTTGAAGGAATGCATCACCAACTCCTTTGCCAACGTATCACCAGATGTGCTATTACGAGTTCACAATGAGTGGGGTAAACGTATTGCAATGTGTATTCAAAACAATGGTAAACATATAAAGTCTGTTTAAATAATAAAAAGAAACTGTTCTTATAAAAAGATAAATTGTTCCTGTGCATGGCGACTTTTGAATCACCCTGTATAATAAACGACACTATTATTTGTATACATAGAAAGCCTTTTGGCTATACGACAGAATTTAGAGAAAACATGGAGATCTAAAGCTATCAGGAAAGAACGCGGTCATTTCGAATTAAAAAATAAATGTAAAAAATCACGTCAAATATACCTAAGCGTCGAAAAACAATGAGCTGGAACTCGATTTAAAAATAACTTAGAAAAGCAGGAGCTGAAAACACAGAAAAGCCTAACTGTGCAAGAGATCGCTCATTTTAAAAAATATAGGTAGATTCAAAATAGTATGGTCATGTGCTACCTTGTAGGAGAGGAGAGAAGAAAAGTGTAATAGTGGGTTGAAAGAAAGAGAGAGACTAAGAAACAGGGAAAGTGAGAGAGAAGGAGGGGCCCCACAGAGGAAGAAAACTAGAAAAAGACGTATCAAAAGACAAAAATATACAGAAAGTTTAAGATAAAGACATCGGAAAGAAGACAGAAAGAATGTGAAAGAGAAACACTAGAACGATGATGGGAAGCGAGCAATGGAAAGAGACGTGTGGAAGGGAAAAAGAGACAGTTATTAAACGAGAGGGAAAAAGTGGAGTATATAGAATGGGAAGTAAAAGGTACAAAGCGAGCAGGAAGGTAAATAGAAATGTAGATACGGATGTGTAGAATAAGAGAAGTGGAGAAAGATAGAAAATGTAGAAGGAAGAAAATAGAAGATAGAGAGATATGATAACGGGAAAAGGGTAGGTAAAGAGGAAAACAGATAAAAGAGAATTGTTGAACGAAGTTGAAAGCATTGCTAGTGTGTTATGTATGCATGTACGTATATAAGTATATTATATATATATATATATGTCTATGCCTAAGTATTCATTATGTATGCATGCATGTGTGTATATATGTATGCATGTATGTATGTATGTATGAATTTATCAATCTATATATATATATATATATATAAATATACAAACATACGTACCATATATATATATATATATATATATATATATATATATATATATCTATCTATATATATATATATATATATATATATATATATATCTATATATATATATATATATATATATATATATATATATATATATATATATTCTATATATATATATATATATATATATATATATACACATTTATACTTACATATATATACATACATATATATATATATATATATATATATATATACATACATATATATATATATATATATATATATATATATATATATATATATATATATATATATATATATATATATATATATATACAAACACAACTATATATATTTTTATACTTACATATACACACACACATACACACACATATATATGCAATCATGTAATACATACATATATGCGCTTATGTATAGACCCGCACTTATTTGTATATCCATACATGTAAATACACATACATATATATGTGTGTGTCTGTGTGTGTATGTATATATGTATGTATATACAAATATATGTGTGCATGTCGGCCTAGGCCTAGCGATAGCAATAACCAGTTGTTAGAACTCAATATACCTATACATGATTTGTCAGAAGTTCTCAGCTCAGGACACTTATGTGACCCAACAGGTCTGTACCGAGCATAAAAGGAATTAATTAATTAATGACAAAAGAACGAGAGATTCGTAATCACTTTCATTTACTTACAGCAGTTTCTGCTACAAAGAACTGTAAACACATTGCTCTGAGTAAGCTATTAGATATTCCACTGATAATCAACTGTGTGGTAGCAGTATTTATAACAGAAACTGTTGTAAGCAAAAGAAAGCGATTACCCGGTTCCAATTTAATTGTCGTTAATTCATGAATATAAATTGTGAACGTTCTTTTGCGCGCGCACGCGTTTACAAATCTCTGTTGATTCATCAGAAGCGATCAAGCGATAAACTACAGGACTTGATAGAAATATAGAATATTCTTTGATAGTGAGAGGTTCCGATTTCCAATACACCGAGTTCCTCGTTTCCGATCAGCATCTGGTAAACTAAGCTTCCTTTTCTTTTGAATATTCAGAACCTGAATTTTTTTTCAAATATGAAATGTAAGTTTAAAAGAAACGCTTATCCTTGTTCTTTGTTTAAAAATCTTTGTGAACGACACGTACTAAAACGGCGGCCTCAAGCTCACGCTTTTTATTTAATTTCTGGTTCTCGTGGTGATATCATTATAAAAGTCATAAATTCCATACAATCTAAATTATGAAATTGCGTTGTTATTTAAACAATTTACCAAATATTAGTTAAAGAAATACGTTTAATTAATACGTTTATTTTCGAAATGTTTAATTAATAGGTTTTAATGTCATATGTTTTAATATATATGTCCGTGTCTATATATGAGTATATGTATATAAGCATATGTATAGATATATGATTATTGCCACTTCTTTGCAGAAGAAGTTGCTTTTGATAGCATTCCTAAAACATTTCTTAGGTTTATGTCTTGGATGTTTGCCACACTGCAACTCCTCGTAAAACAACTGCTTCGGCAACATGTCATCCTGCATTCTGGCAAGGTGCCCAACCCAACCATCTGATTGCGTATGAGGGTCATTTCAATACTGGATGTGTTAGCTTGCTGAAGAACAATGGTGTATGGTGTTAAAGACTTCCATTTGATGTCTAGTATCCTCCTTAGGTAAGACTGATGGAATCTTTCTAAAGCCTTGATGGGGCGCCGATATGTCGTCCACTTTCAGAAGAGTACAGGAGGACCGTTAAAATGCAAGATTCATAGATACTAAGCTTGGTTTTGAAGGTGATATCTCTATCACCTTACACATGATTTTCAAGCCTTCTAAATGCTTTGCTGGCTTTTTCAATTTTCAGGTTTATTTCAGAATCAAGGGATCCATTTCTAGAAAGTGTGCTGCCAAAGTAGATGAACGAGTCAACCACATCTAATCTTGTACCCTGTGCGAAGATGTTTGGTTCCACATAGGGTTGGCCTGGTGGCTGAGAGAAGATGATATTGTTTTCTTTAGACTGGTGGTAAGTCCAAACGCAACACAAGCTCTACAGAAGTGACGCAATCCTATATAGTAATAAAACTTGTTTATTATCCTTTGTGCATTTCGATGCAAGATCCCGACTTACTCTTGTCTGAGATAAGAAATTAGGCCCTTCCATTTCTTCAGGGCCAAGTTGCATTAATTCACAACAGACAACATTATTACTTGTAGTTAAATTACATGTGTATAAAAAAAAATTCTAATCAGGTTGTTACGACATGAACATATTGAAACTGCTGGCAATATCGGTTAAGAAAACCGTTATATAGTAGAGTAACTAAGTACAATTGTTAACCTAGGATATTAAGTAACGACATGCATACGACGCTGTTTCATCAAATAAAATGCATTAGAAGTTTGAAAAGAAAATAAAAAAAGTAAAACGAAGGAAGAAAAATTACCTATTATAGATCTTAACAGAAATACAAATTAATGGTCAAAGAGAGGTAAATCTAGCAAAATAATATTTTTGATCTACATAATTCACTCCATTGTGATTAACCCTGTCAAATAATTATATTTATTTTTAAGTTTACAATAGTTTTGAGACATAATTTAAGGATATGCAATCAAGATAAATTATAAATTATAAATTATAAATTATAAAATACAATAAATTATGCCACATTCAAGTTGCAACCATCAAGAATTTAAATAAACATTACATTAACTTAGTAGTGGAATTAAAATACAATATTAATGAAGGAAGGGATTTAAACGATGAGGCAAACATTTAAATACACACACACACACACACGCACACACACACACACACACACACACACACACACACACACACATATATATATATATACATATATAGATCGATTGATATATATATATATATATATATATATATATATACATTCATACACACGCACATATACTTACACATTTCGCTCATAACCTATATATACACATATACATATATGTATGTACAAATATTCTATAATTATAAACATAATAATAATTAGGGGTCAGCTAATTGCTTCACCACATACCGAATTTAGAAATAGGTATTAAAAGTTCCTTTTCTACTGCTGTAAGAATGTCCACGACAGTAACACACTTTTTTACGTATGTATATATATATATATATATATATATATATATATATATATATATATATATATATATATATATATATATATATATATATATATATATATATATATATATATATATATATATATACATAAAGGTATATATATATATATATATATATATATATATATATATATACATAAAGGTATATATACATAAAGGTATATATACATATATATATATAAATATATATACAAGTATTGTATCCAGTATACATACACTGTAGAAGTCAATACGTGACAGAGTAAGACCACTTCTTAAACTCGGTAAATCCATGCAAATGTACTGAGTTCAAGAAATTCTTGTGCGTGAATTTCTTTTGAGTTGATAATCTACTGGACAGCACTAACTCACTTCTCGGCACAATCAGCTATAGTACAAGAGGCACAAAAGAAGCGGAGGTGACGAGACACCAAATGCTCTTTTGGCCTTTTTTTTTTTTATAAGAGTTTAGCTTACAGAAGGAAGATTTGACGCGAGTTAAATGCCCTTCATTCGCAGTAGTTCACGTATTACTTACCACATAGCTACGACACCTAAAAGAGGCTACAACTCCGGCTCATAGTAGACCATTAGTGGCTACGACTTGGTTCCACCCTTCTCAAAACCTCGGAAATTCCATATCAAGACCTCTCTAGCGGATGGGTTTTAAAGCCATACCCAGGACAACCATCAATACAAATATATGCGCGAGTGTGTGTGCACGTGCGTGCGTGCGTGTCTTTGTGTGTGCGTGTGTGTGTGTGTGTGTGTGTGTGTGTGTGTGTGTGTGTGTGTGTGATGGAATAGAATTTATGTCTGAATCCTCTTGATTTAAGACGAATGTATAGGCTGCGCAATTTTGAGACCATTCTCAACTGGCTGGACATGCTGTGTCCTATTAAATAGATACACGTTTTAGGCAATACACACACACTCTGAAATGTTTGTGAATATGTATGCGTATGTATGTCTGAGTGTGCTTTTGCATGTATGTATATATAGACTGCGATTTATATGAATAGATAGCTATATGGTAAAATGGATAGACAGATAAGTGAGGTGATAGATTGATTAGCAGATAGACGGATAGAATGATTGGCAGATAGACGGATAGATAGATACAAAGATAGACAATAATGAAGTATAATAAATAAAAATAATATACTGATAATCAGAGAGATCGATATATATATAATATATATAGATAGCTAGTCGATAAATATATCGATGAGAACGTATAAATATAGAGACACAGAGAGAAATTCCGAACGAAAAACAACGTAAAATATTCGAAAACACGTAGATACTGTGAACAATTATAAAACATGTATACACACACACACACACACACACACACACATATATATATATATATATATAAATAAACACACACACACACACACACATATATATATATATATATATATATATATATATATATATATATATATATATATATATATATATATATATATATGCATAAACACATACATATATATATATATACATAAACACACACACATACACATATATACATAAACACAAACACCATATACATATGAATATATATTGACACAGCTTGTATGCTTGAGTATATATTACAACATATTTTGTATATATGTTTGAATGTGTGCGTATATATATTTAGGATAAACTGCATTTCTTTCATATACACATATATCTACATATATATGTGTGTGTATATACTGCCTGTCTGTTTGAACCGTTGAATTAGTTTCTACACGTACGCATGCAAACTTATACAGATCGCGCGCACGCAGCCATAACAGAGTACCTCATTAGCATTTTCGGGAAAGTTTATCTGTATGTCTATATGCATATGTACACATGTGCATATTTCTTTCATGAATCTGCGCATGGATATACAATCATATACAGAAAGGTATGTGTTTTAAAAGCATATGCACATACACACACACAGAGGAACAAATATACATATGCATGTACGTATGAGAGATCACATATATGTATGTGTGTATGTATGCGTGTTCATGCGTATGTGCATGTATTTATGTATACATTCATGTGTGTATGTGTGTGTGAGTGTGTGTATGTTTTTGTGTGTATGTACGTATAGCTTGCGAGGAGATTCACATTCAAAAAACATGGCCGCGCTGTTGGAAGTGCTCAGTCATAAAAAGCTAGATTCAGCCCATTAAATCCTTTGATAACAGGGTGACGGATGGACATCAAACAAGCGGCAAGTCCCTTCACTAGGGACATAATTCATAGAGCGGTCAGTTGTTGTTGACCAATCGATGTAATTTCACATGCAGCTTCCAAATGAAACGGACATTTTTATTGTTCTTTATCGGATTGAGTTTCAATTTCCAATTGTCTTTCATTCGCTTACTCTTCCTAACCCTCACTCTCTATTCTCTGTGCTCAGTCTTATCACTCCGGCTCTCATTCCCTTTGCATTGCTCTTTGTCAATACATACAATCATACGTATACACACGCACATATGTATATATGTATGTGAATACATACATATATATATATATATATATATATATATATATATATATATATATATATATATATATATATATATATATATATATATATATATATATATATATATATATGTATGTATGTATGTATGCACGTATGTATATCTGTTAATCCCCCTCTCTAATTCTACCTTTCGTTCTGTTTCAGATTGACTCACATTATATTTTTTCCCTTTGTCTCACACTTTCACACTTTGTGTCATATGATCTGACAAGCCATCTATCACTCCATCCATGTACCAATCAATCAATGTATGTATCTATGCAGCTATCAAATCTGCAGATCGATGTACTGGAAGTCATGGTTTATGTCTCTCGAGTTGTCCACCCATCCATTCATCCATCCCTCCGTCCGTCCATTCATCTAACCATCCATCCATTCATCCATCCATCCATCCATCCATCCATTCCTCTATCCATTCCTCTATCCATTCCTCTATCCATTCCTCGATTTATTTATCCATCTATTCATCTGTCCGCCAATCAGTGTATATGCCTACATGTATGTATCTACTTATCTGTCAATCTATTTATGAATATATCTATCTGGATATCTCTCCCTTTCTCTCTCTCTTTCCTTGAATATATATATATATATATATATATATATATATATATATATATTGTATGCGTATGTGTGTGTTTGTATATGTACACGTATATGCACACAAATGCTATACATAACAAGAAATACATAGAAAGGTAATTTATGACGTATTACTCAAATTAACTGAGTTGCTATCTATCACTTCGTTCAAATTCTCACTCAAAATGTCTTGTTTTGTTCTATTTCATCTATCTATCTATCTATCTATCTATCTATCTATCTATCTATCTATCTATCTACCTGTCTATCTATCTATCTATCTACCTGTCTATCTATCTATCTATCTATCTATCTATCTATCTATCTATCTATCTATCTATCTATCTATCTATCCATTTGTCTGTCTGTCTAGTTATATAGTAATGAAGTTTTATAACTATTTCTATATAGCTACATCTATTCATCTTCGTATCTAAGTGTCTGTCTATCTGTATATCTATCGGTTTGATATTTCTATCTGTTTTCTTTATATTCTCATATATAAACCGTGTCTGTGTCTCCAATATTTGTAAGTTTCTTGTTTTTTTTTGTTTTTTTTTTCTTATTTGTCGATATGCATATCAGTAAATAAATATTTTCTGAAAATGTCACGATGACTCATTTAATGTGATCACATACTCTGTATATAGTTAGGCCTAAACCTCACATCGTTTATATTGTGTTTCGTGCTCTGTTCTACTCTCTCTCCCTCTCTGTCTCTGTCACTCTCCCTCTCTCTCTTTCCGTCTTATTCTCTCATTTTACATCTTTCTTTTCCTACTCCTTTGTACATCTTCTGTTGATATATCCCAGCTCATTCTTGTCTAGTATACATCAAAATATCCCATTGAAGCAGTAACACCTGTCTCTCACAATTGTCCTATTCTCATGTGCACTCTCCCGCCCCTTCTTATTTTGAATGTGCATGTATTACACAAATACATATATAACACACACACACACACACACACACACATATATATATATACATATATATATACATATATGTATATATATATATATATATATATATATATATATATATATATATATATATATATATATATATATATATATATATATATATATACATAAGGTTGAGGAGAGTATTGGATTTAACTTTCGCTCCAACATAAATTTCCGGATTATCCACACAAGGATTACTTTGCACGGATTTCTACACGGATATTTACCACTGGAATGAAACTACACTTCAAGTACTGTTCTCTCTTTTTTCAGCACATCACACTCTTTACCACTTCATACTAAAAATATCCGCCTATGGATATAATAATAGATTACTTTATTTTTTCTGTCTCCGATGAAGGGAAATACTGGATCTTCCCAGAAACAGCTGTAAGACTCTATCCATAAAATACTTCTCCAACCTTACGTTTGCTCTCTTTATCTTTTTGTTTTTATATATTTACACACACACACACACACACACACACACACACACACACACACACACACACACACACATATATATATATATATATATATATATATATATATATATATATATATATATATATATATATATATATACGTGTCTTACACATGGAATATACTTCGAGGTAAGCAATTTCTATCACCTGCGTCTCTTCTCTCATCCTGGGGAAGTGACGTCTTTCACTCGTTTGAAAGTTGGTTCCTTCTTGGCCGTTGGTGAGTTCAGTTCGAGAGAAATCGAATTGGAAATGACTACAGTACTCTATTACATGCAAGGTAGGTATTTATAGGTAACTGTACCGTGATTAATTTATAATAATAAGGAACATTAATGCTTTGATTTCCCTAGTACAACTGGATTGATGATATTATTTTCAAATTCGGCTGTTTGGTAGTAGCAAATAAAAAAAAAGAAAAACAAATAGCTTAATTTGTAGGAAATCTTCGTTTGGGGATACCGTTAATTTTTCTTTCCGGGTATATAGTATTTCAAGCAAAAACACCATCGGCAGTTGATGATCGACTGATGTAGGGAAGAGCCATTCCAATCAAACTTTGGATAATGGTTACTGAAATTCTTCATGAAACAGGATATGGAAATTGAGTTAACTCTGTAGCTATATCAGAGAAAATATTCATATTCATATAATGAATATGAATATTCATATTCATCATATCATTTTATAGAAACCTTTGCGTTGAGCACCGTTCATATTCTATGATTCCAACCTAGTGAATTCCAAGTAGCTCTGCAATTTCAATGCCTTCAAATATACACTTAAATGACAAGAGATTAGATCCAAGAAAGTGAAGTGAGATTTGGGATATGGAAGCAGTGCAGACGCGTAAAAAAAATTGCATGTGTAACAAACATGGAAGCTATGTTGTCAAGGCAACGACAGTTCTCTTTACAATCATTGTATTACGCATAGTCAAAAGGTGGTACCTTAAGAGAAATAAAGAGTTCTTGGTAATATTGGGGGTAATGTCTCTTTCATGAGATGGAGTGAACACAAGGAACTCTCGCTTCCAGGTTCCCCTGACCCAGAGTGGATGCAAGAATCTCTACATAGATTGATTCCTCACTAAATTCCCTTTCAGCTACAGCCTCGTTATTAATGTATGCTGCCTTGATGAATATTTCTCTGTCGTAGAAAAGATCGGAGAATTTGCTGCTTATTCTTAATATTTGGTTTCTAGTTATAGTTGGGACCTGAATGAGCATCTTACATTCAAGTATTTTCATTTCTTGTAAAAGTTCTGTATTAAAGTCTTATATCTAGTGCAATATTTAGAAACATATATGTTATATACATCTATATCGATCTATCTATCTGCCCGTCTATATCGCTATTTATCTAGTCATATACCTACCTACTATCTGCTTACCTACCTGCCTATCTATCAATCTATTCATCTGTCTGGCTGTCTGTCCTTATATATATATATACATACACACACACACACACATATATATATATATATATATATATATATATATATATATATATATATATATATATATATATATATATATATATATATAGCTCGAAACGTCAAAGACTTTCCGTATTCCCGAGCATCATACTAATATATACTTTTGTTATTTACACCACCTGTCCTCGTCTGTTGTTATTATTTGTATATTCTGCCATATATATATATATATATATATATATAATTCACCGTTACTAAAATGCTAGAAATAAGAGTCAAAAGCCTCTTTAGCAACAGAAATCACATTTTCTATTTACGGTCAAGGGGAGACAACCACGCCACCGCAATTAAGAGGTATTATATCGGCATGAAATTTAATGCTCATCTGTAATGGTTACTTCATTGCAGATGGTGAAGTTAAATTCTATCCTGTCGGTATATATATATATATATATATATATATATATATATATATATATATATATATATATATATATATATATATATATCTGAAGATTCAGAAATATTATATAATTATATAATTTTTCTGAATTTTCAGATCTTTCAATATGCTAGGTCACTGGTTTTAAATTGATATTAATCAAATTAATATTCAATGTTTCACCCTTATTATATATATATATATATATATATATATATATATATATATTACCATAGGAATCAGCGGCTGTTTCTGCAAGAGGATAACGTGAAAATTATAAAATAATAGACGCAATTCAAAACCAAATAGGAAATAATTCACCGTCACTAAAATGTGAGGAGGGGCGCAGGGAGCACCAGCATTGCTAGAAATAAGAGTCGAATGAGTATTTAGCCACAAAAAGCACATGTTTTGTTTACTGGTACTTTATTTCCCGTTGCTCCAGTTGACTGATTGGGCAAAAATGCGTAGTAACTATACTTCAAAAGGCCAGCGTTGTCACAATCTGCATCACACTGAATCTCCTTGAGAACGACGTTAAGGGTAAGCGTGTCTGTAGAGTGCTCAGCCACCATATGCACGTTAATTTCATGAGCAGACTGTTCCATTGACTGGATCGATTGGAATCCTTGTCGTCGTAGCTGACGGAGTGCCAATTTTTTGCGTGATTTTTCTTTTCTTTAAGAATTACTTCTAATAACTCAGAGTACCAATTGAAAGAATTAACACAATCAAGTACACGCACATATAGAGTATTCGGACTAGAATTGCTGATTTTTCTGTCTCAATTTTTCCGCAATAGCTTGAGGTAGGAGTGAAGAATCAACGGTGTTGGGGTATATAGAGATTACAACTGTAGTAAAGAAAACGTTAGCTAAGTTGGTGGATTCAATATCAAGTGCCGACATCATGTCCTCTGCTCAATGCTGCGTCAATGTGACATAGTCAATGGAAACTACGAAGCTGCGGCAATTAAGAAGAGACAGCTGGCATCCTGGCTGCATTTACTCTCCGAAATTGCTCCCCACATCTTCTAAACAGGAGTTTAGGCTCAATTCAAGCGGCTGTGTGAAGTTGTTGGACATTGTGTTTAAACCCTGACTGATAAGATTGTTGCTTGAATACCATATGTGTGGCAGCAGAATTCAGCTGCTCGGCACACCACTTGAAAGTGTCAGAAGCTGTTGTTTGAGAATGATTATGACATTACCAGTCCCAATTTCTAGCCTCCTAATAACCCCGATTATAATCCTATGGATTATTATATAGGGGGCGCGTTTGAGAAAGATACCAACCGCTTTGTCTGCAATCCCAAGGCTGAAATGGTAGCCAAGATCACGGAAGTATCCGAATACTTCCTAACGACACAGCGAGGAACGCATTCGCTAGATTACGGAGCTCTCTTTAGTCCCTCGTGAAAACTGAGGATGGTTATTTGGCGTAAGTTGTTATCTCTTAGTATTAATCTAGTTCATATTTTTAAATTTTTTAAAGATACATTTACTTTTTGATGAGATAGTGCTTTCTTTTCCTTTTATGCAAACTGCCATATACAAATGTATATGTGTGTATACATGCACATTATATAATATGATTACGTACATATATAGGGATGAAAGTAGATAGATAGATAGTATTATTCCATACATATTTGTAGTTAGTTTCCGTGGTATATAGCCTAGTATACACATCAATATTTAGTTTTCTGTTCTATTTATTTAAACTCCTATATGCTAGTAAAATCTATCGATATATCTACATATCAATTGATAGATGTATCTATAAATCGACCTAGCTTTCTCATATCGTTCGATGTGAATATATTTCATCAACATCCATGTATGTACGAATGTCTCACTCTCTTTATGTATCCCTCTCTGCCTCTCACATATGCGATATATATATATATATATATATATATACACACACACACGTATGAATGTATGTATGTACATACATACGTATATATGTATGTATGAATGAATACATACATACATACATATATACATGCATACACACATACATACATGAATTTTTGTGTGCACATGTGTGTTTTCTCTTTTCCGACCGAGAAACTTGTACTGAAATATATGGCTACTATCTGCCCACAACAATATCACCTTTGATTGTCTTAATGTTTTTGTTTCAATGTCTCATACAATTTCATATCCACAGGGATACTGATTCTTGAAATATTTTTTCTTATATCTTCCACACCTCATATATTCCCGTATACGCTTGTCTCTGCTTTCACTGTATGGTTACATATATGTGCAGGAATTCTTAGATACCGCTCTATATGTGTGCATTGTTTGTATGTGCATGTGCCATTATTTGTGTGAAACAGTTTCGTTTGTGAAGAAAGAGCCTGAGAAATGAAATAAATTCATTTGTTGCTTGTATTACGTTTATGGACTTTAACTAATAAGATAGTCTTAGTTGAAATAAATGCACCAGTATAAACGTGTCATGACACGCTAACTCAAGAGTAAAGTAATTTTACATACTTGGTCGCAAGCTGTTATTGTAATTGTCGTATAACACTGTCTACCCATCATGATTGAAGAGAATTATCACAGAAGCGCTACCGACTGTAACGGATCCTACATTTAGTATGTATGGCTTATAATGCTCAATATTTGCCTTTATGAGACTGTAGTGTTGGTTGGGTGGGGGGAAGCATTTTATATCGACCGCGTAGGTACTCTTGGTTTTATATAGAATCGATAGTAGTTCAAACAGTGATATAAATGGAAATACTCTTACTCTGTTACTACTTTCCTCTCAGTAGATAGTTAAATACATATTAACTATAAGCACTTTTATAAAAACATACCTATCAGTGTCAATAAATTGTGTCAATATCTCAAACAATATTTAGTATTCTATGCCCTTCGAGGAAAGGGTTTCAGATGTTGGAGGGTAAAATTACGCTTTTGACAAACTAGATGATCCCAGAGTAGGCTGTATTTTTTTTCTGTTCTTTACGACATAATTACATCGCTGCTGCTATTTCATTGCGATAATTTTGCGATAGATTTCTATAATTTAAGTAAATGCGCTCGACGATGCGTCTGTTGGATATTACCAGTTTATTATGGCTAGGTATATAAAAGTCTACATTTAGGATTGGGAAAACAGGTAATCTCTTAAGGTAATCTATAGCGTGTACATGACTAAGGTTTTCTATTGTATCGTTTATTTGCAATTGTGTAACCATTGCTTTTCTTTCTATTGTCTTTCTTTAGGGTGGTGGGAATTGATAGTGTCCGAAGCTCAGTTAACTGTCAGGCTTTGGAGTGTGTTCCTCTGGCTATTTCATTCAATTAAATTTTGTTGCCTGTAGATTAAAACATCATAAAAGTTTGAGTAGTGATGTTGTGATTCATCAGCTGCGAACGAATACATAAAATCTTGCCATTTATATGTTTTATTGAAACTCGTATAACATATGGATAGACGCAAGTGTTGTAAACGTTGTTGGATCGCTTTGATAGTGTAGAAGAGAAAAGACTGTTTCAGCAGTGATTGAAATGTTAACAAGCTTCGCATCTGTAAACTGGTAATATGGAAGTAAATTAAATATTTTGAAACTAATGCGTTCTTGGGTCTATGGTGTTTTATCTGTTCAATATTATTGGCATCCAACCGAAATTCGTTGCAATTACTTCAAACATTATTGCATTTGAAGCATAGCAACTGGTACGGGCTGGCAAAATTCAGAATTTAATGAAGAAGAACCAGCTTTGCAAGATTCTGTTTTGAAGTGACTACAACATAGTTACGACAATTAAAATTCGGACTAATTATTTTTATCTTTTAACTCTAAGAAATTTTAATACAATATAAAAAATGCAACAACGCTTTAAAGATGGTAATGATTCAATGGCGAACAATATTGATGTAAGGTGAATTGGGAAAAAGTGTAATTAGAAACAGAAGTCAGTCACGAGAAGATTGTTCTCATTCTGAATCATGGACATTACACGCTACCTGACAGAACAGCACAAACCGGCCTGGTATGCCGTTAGCGGAGTCCACATAATTGAATCTATTGTGGTCATGCATCCAGTCTGTGAAGGCGCGTGGTTTTGTGGTTAGGGTGTTGGACTTATGATCATAAGATTGTGGTTTCGATTCCTGGACCAGGAGACGTGTTATATTCTTGAGCAAAACCCTTCATTTCACGTTGCTTCAGTCCACTCAGCTGGCAAAAATTAGTAATCCTGCGACGGATCGGCGTCCTGTCCAGGTGGGGAATGTCTATGCCATGGAAACCAGGAAACTAACCCTTTTGAGTCGGTATGACATGATAATGAACTTTTAATATATATAGTTTTTTTTTATGCATCCAGTCTCAGAATAACACGTTCACTTCTTCTCACTAGTCACAGAAGACTTGATAGTGTCATGGAATCCGTACATTTATCCCTGACTGAGACAGCTCCAATAATTAAACGTTGTATCATATTTTCTATTCTAATTGAAGTTGTATATAGACGCTTTATTAATATTCAAAATGTCTCCCAATCCAATCTTGTTGTAGAACATATCGAAGTGAATTGAGTAGGATTCGAAACATATTATTCTAAGGGCAGAAAAAAAATTACTTTACATTTTTCTTACTTATCCATACAACTACTTACTACTATTTTATCCGCATCTGATACAGAAGGAAAATATAAACCAAAGATACAGATTATGGTTTTAATTAATATAATCATTTCATTTTATCCCTTTCCGAAAAAGTATATGTGCATCCTGGTTTCGATTTCCGTGCATCCGTAGCTGAATTCACATAATACCATCATGAATGTCACACTACGCTTTTACCCTCGTTTCTTAAAAGTCAATAAAACTAATCACCTATTGATCTATACAGTTCATTACAAATAATCAAATAGACCATGAATATATTTGATGTCTAACTCTATTAATAATCCCAACATCTATATGAAATAAATGAATAGATTTCTGTAGAAATTTTTCTTTCTTGTTTATTTACCATAACCATCGTTATGTCTATATAAAGCACACGCACTCACACACATAGACATATGCTTGTATACATACGTACATACATACATACTCACACACACACACATATATATATATATACATATACATATATATATATATATACATATACATACATATATATATAAATATATATATATATATATATATATATATATATATATATATATATATATATATATATATATATATATATATACATACAATCGCAGACATTTACACGCACATATGTGTAATTGTACAAGTTCGAGAAAATTTCTTCATTTCGTACAATATAGATTGCAGTAATCTTGACTCACCTCAAACGTACGTGACGACAACTCATAATTTTATATATAAATATATGAATATAAATAGAAATATATATACATATATATATATATATATATATATATATATATATATATATATATATATATATATATATATATATATATATATATATATATATATATTTGACGGTGATACTTTTGAAGATATATATATATATATAACGAATTTGTATTTGTTCTTTACAAGCAAGAACACCTTAAGCTACGGTTAGAGATCCGGGCTTATGTGGCTGGGAAAAGGAAAAGGTAAAGAAAAAAAAAAGATTGTAAATATAATTTAATGCGACAACTGAAAATTTCATTTGGGGAAGAATTTGGCAAGAAATACTAGATATTCAGAAAATGTTCGTATTAGTCTACAATACGTCAAAAATGAAAAGAAAGCCAAAAATGTAAAATATATAGTCATATCAACTGGATCCTTTTCCTTTTTTTTTTCTGATTTTGTTTTTAGAAAACGGCATTAAATAATTTCTGGTGGACGCTTTCAGAATAGTGGTGTAGGTATGCGTTAAATTATCACCATTATGTTCAAAACTTGCTGGTGATAGTTACTTCGATTATATTTTCTAATCATGGAGGTTTTCGATATTGTTTTTCTTTTTTCTTTTCATGGGAACTAGTTATCTAAAATATTCAAATTGATACTTCAAACATTTATTGGGGGTTTAATATATGTTTTAAGTTTTGGCGCAAAGCGAGTAATTTTAGGAGGAAGTGTTAAATAGCTTACATACACTTCAGTACTTGACTGGTATTTAATTTACCGTTGCCCAAAGGGGGAAAGGAAAAGACTCCTTCACCGTAATTTGAACACAACTTAAAACTGGACAAAATGGCAAGAGTTTCCTACTGTAGCCTCGAACCGACCAAAGACTTGTGAGTGGATACATAACTATATGTATTTGTGTGACTGTGTTTGTCCACTCGCCAACGCTTGACAACCGGTGTTGGCATGTTTAAGTCCCCGTAACCTACCGGTTCGTCAAAATACACCTGGGGTCCATTTTTTTGACTAAAGGCATTGCTTCAGTATGGTCTCAGTCAAATGACTGACACAAGTAAAAGAATAAAAGAATATATAAACATGTATATATATATATATATATATATATATATGTGTGTGTGTATGTGTGTGTATGTATGTATGCATGTATATATGTATATATAAGCACACGTATATATATATATGTATATATATATATATATATATATATATATATATATATATATATATATATATATATATATATATATATATATATATGAATATATATGTATATGTATATATATATATATGTATATAGATTGATATATATATATATATATATATATATATATATATATATATATATTTTATAAATTGATTTTAATTGAGTTTTTTACCTGTAATTTTGGATTTTGTCCCTAATAATATTATATATATATATATATATATATATATATATATATATATATATATATAAATGCATATGTGTGTGTCTCTACATATATGTATGTCTTTGATGGTGGAGGTGACCATGTATATGCGTGCGCATGCGTGCTTGTGTGAATCTGTGGTAGAAAATCTCAAATTTGGTCGTTGTAAATCTTTGGGGATAAAATTTCAATCAACTTCCCAGGAAACAGCTCTGTTCACAGCATAAGTACTGTAAAATCATTAATGAAAACCACAACTAATGTTTTCTTTTGTTCGAAATGTAATTTTTCCCACATACAGCTGAAATGTTAACATATAACTGAAAGTATATAGGCCCTACGTGTTTATAAAATTATAAATAATGAATAAATGCGCCCTTTTAAAGACTAGCCAGGCTCATGGGCCCGGTTTCCCGGTTTCAATGGCGTATGTGTTCCCCAGCTGGACGGAACGTCAATCCATCGCAGCGTTACTCATTTTTTGCCAGCTGAGTGGACTGGAGCAACGAGAAATGAAGTGTTTTGCTCAAGAACACAACGCATCGCCCGGTCCAGGAATCGAAACCACAATCTTACGATCATGGTGCTGACACCCTAACCACTAAGCCTCGCGCCTCCACTTATAAAATTATAGTTACACTTAATATTGCGTGGCAGTTTGATTCTAAGGGATACCTATAGATTCTGCCTCGTGATCATAATGACGGATAGCAAGGATGATTATATTAATGATGATGATGATATTCATGATGCTTATTACGAGGAGGTGGATTGGGGTGACAGTGTTGATGACGATGTTTATTTTATAGTTACATACAAGGCGCAGGAGTGGCTGTGTGGTAAGCACCTTGCTTACCAACCACATGGTTCCGGGTTCAGTCCCACTGCGTGGCACCTTGAGCATATGTCTTCTACTGTAGCCTCGGGCCGACCAAAGCCTTGTGAATGGATTTGTTAGACGGAAACAGAAAGAAGCCCGTCGTATATATATATATATATATATATATATATATATATATATATATATATATATATATATATGTGTGTGTGTGTGTGTGCGTGTGTGTGTGCGTGTGTGTGTGCGCGTGTGTGTGCGCGTGTGTCTGTGTTTGTCCTCCCCAACATCGCTTCACAACCGATGCTGATGTGTTTACGCCCTCGTAACTTAGCGGTTCGGCAAAAGATACCGATAGAATAAGTACTATTCTCACAAAGAATAAGTCCTGGAGTCGATTTGCTCGACTTAAAGCAGTGCTCACGCATGGCCACAGTCAAATGACTGAAACAAGTTAAACAGTTAAACAGTTATATGACGTACAACACGGGATGATTAAATGTGTGCGCAGTTCGCTAGGTTCCATGGTGGTCATAGATTCTGTGGAAGGTGTATAACAGGCAGCTGGTTAAATAAACATTATTCTTGTGAACGTTTTGATGTAACGTTTAAATGGATGCGTCCTAGGATTTAACCTGCATTAGCTATTTTTAGATGTGATCCATGATGCTTATCTGGGACCTCCAGCGGCACAGACATGGAAAGAAAGATGCTTATTTCATCAAATGTTCAGGAATATTTGTATGTAAAATGGTGCCAAACTGAGTAACGTTTGTGAATCGAACTGAACTTAGCGTGTCGGCTTGATGATTTAACCGTGGTACGACGAATTAAGAATGGGTTCCTGTTGTTATAACATCCCTATGTTTACATCGCTTTATATTTTATGTTTATGACTATTGTAGTTTGTTTACAACTTGAGCAATGGTTCAGTAGACACAGCTTCCCTATTTTGTAACACTTAGAGTGCTGACACTCATCTGATTCAGTCAGATAATTAAAGGAAAGGGGGAAAAAAATAATGATAATAATTACAATAAGTATATAAAAAAAATATAACCCATTTCAGTCGGGGAAATGTGGGTAAAATAAAAAAAAAAGCAAAAATATATAAACAAAAAATATATAAAAGCAATCAAAGATAAAAAATTGAAGAAAAACAATTACTTAAACGGCAAAGACCAAAAAGGGTTAAAAGGAAAAAAAATAAATAAATAAAAGCAGAAAAAGATTAACAAAAAGTAATTTGAATAAATGAAGAAAATAATGGGAATAAATGACAAAAGAAGATAAAAATATCAAAACTAAATTTCTTCAAGAAGAGAAATATCAAATGTTCGAAGTGTGTAAAAGAAAATAAACGAATAAAGTACATAAAGAAAATAGCCTGTCACTTATGGAAAAGTTCTGGCGGTCGAGGAAAGGTAGTTTAATAACTACCGATGATGGCTTTGACAATAATTCTAGTGGTGATAGTGTAGGTGGTGGGGGAGAGTGGTAGGTGGTAGTTGTTGTGGTAAAGCAGTGTCAGAAGATCCGTGACGGTGAGGTAGTGGTGATGGTGGTGAATAGCAGGAGGACGAAACAATGGTTGGGTAGTCGGTGAAGGTGGTGGTTGTGGTGGTGGTGGTGATGATAATGCGTTGTCTACATCGTTTTAAAAGGACCACGACCACGACCACGACCACTACGACGATGATGATGCAAAGAGCAAAAAAAAGGGCGGTAATGACGATGTTATGTAATGTTGATGAAGAAGATAACGATAGTGATAATGACGACGACGTCGACGTTGTATATGATGATGATGATGGTGATGATGATGATGATGATTATGATGGTGATGATGATGATGGTGATGATGACGATGACGACGACTGTGTTAGAAATAGTGCTGCTTGTGATAAAGGTTAATATATTTATGATAATGGTGATGATGTTGATAATAATGGTGGCAATGGCAATAGTAGTAGTGGTGGTGGTGGTGGTGGTGGTGGCGGTGGTTTTTCTAATGAAATTTTATGACGAAAAATAAGGTCGTTTTATAGATGGAAGAGTCTGTTTTATGATGATGGTAATGATGATGATAATGATGATGATGATGATGATGATGATGATGAGGAGGAGGAGGAGGAGGAGGAGGAGGAGGAGGAGGAGGACAATGACACTGATGAGAACGATGAACACGTGGACCTGGCTGAGGATGAAAAAAAGGAGGAGTAGTATGAAGAAGATGAATTGGTAATGATGCGGATAAAGTGCAGGAGGAGGAGAAAATGGCACTGGATGGGATAAACAAAGAATGGTAAATAGAACAACGTTGTTGTTGTTGTTGTTGTTGTTGTTGTTGTTGATGATGATGACAACGTCGATGACGACAATGATGATGCTGATCGTGATGGTAGTGGTGGTGGTGGTCCTGTTGGTGCTGTTGATGATGAATGCGGTGATGATGATCTTTAAAGACAGGATCAGTCGTAATCTGATGGACTCTTCAATAAAGATGTTTCGGTCTCAGACGTAGTCCAGTGACTTCTGCTTTTTAAGACTGTTTTCTCTGACTTGAGTGAGAATTGGCTGTTGTTTACTGGTATGACTAACGACTAGGTAAGAACTAATTATTGGCACTTCTGTTGGTTGCTACTTCTAGAAGATTCCGCTTTCAAAGGTGAATGGCATGAAATAAACATTTTTCTTATATTTTCATATTTAGCATTTTACCTCTCCCTCACTTTCGCTTCCTCCCCTTTTCACTCTCTATCTCTCGCTCTTTCTAATCTTCAACTTACTATTTCTCTAATTTGTTTTATTCGTCTCTAAAACACTCTTTCGAAGTCATTCTCTCTCTTTCTATATTTTCTTCTCCGAAAATTCTTTGTTTATTTATTTATTTATTTATTTATTTATTTATTTTTTTTTTTGACTTCTTCTATCTTTCGTTTGATGCTGAACTCTCTTTGTCCGGATTTCGGACAGATCTACCTCCCTGCAAATGATGATGTTGTGCCTGAATCATTAATATCTAATTTTCGTTGAAACAATTTTAAAACGCTTTGTATGTTTAAAGAGCGGATTGAATTAAATGCAATAAGGCGGGAAATCTTTTGTAATATTTGAGGATTTCATTGAATTATATGTAATCTAATAAGGCTACATTAAAGAAAATTTTATTAAATATACAGAAAAATGTAATTGTGTTTATTGTGAAAATATAATTATAAATATTGGAGTCGGAAATTTACAATGCTTATTTCAAAACTGTAATTAAATTTATTGTAAAAATATAAATATATATCTAAAGTAAGAAATGAAAATACAAATTGACCTTTTACTAATTTATATATATTTAATGAATAATTTTACTATGCAAACATCAAAAATAAATTTTTCATGCAAAATCCCGTTTTCTTCTAGAGGGCTGTACTTCAGACTCCGAAAGTCTGATGGATCTCCACCTCCTTTCCAAATATTGCAAAACAATATATGAAGACAACAGTTAAACAACGTTTCATTGAATGGAAAAGCTCCTGATGGACGTTGTTTCTTATAATTACTATTATAATGCTCGAAGATGCACATCACATTGTTATATTAGAACATTGGTACATTACGTTTGAAGATAGCGTTTTTGATTAGTTCTAAATCAAACTTAAGTGAATAAACATATGACCAAATGCGTCTCGGTTCTGATTTTTCTGCAATGTTCACAGTGACTGAGGGTAATTAGACCGTGTTTTTAGCTGGTAAAGTGACCATTTACAGGTTCCTTCGTTCACTAATTTTATCGGTGGTTAGGTGAAGACACTACACACATTTTTTTCTCTCCTTGTTTCTCTCCTTGTTTCTTTCCGTGTTCCTTTCTGTAGAAGAGCGTACGCTCGGAACGTTGAAGACTTTCTCAATTCCCGAGCGTTATACTAATACATCAATTTGTTTTCAACACCACCTGTCTTCGTCTGTTGTTTTTTTTTTAATGAATTCTCCCTATATACACACACACACACACACACATATATATATATATATATATAGCTTGTGTTTTCCCATTTGGAGAGAAAAGGGAAGTGCTCACATCTGATGATATAAAATCATGCATCTCTAATCCGAATAGATAAGTGCTGCAACGAAATTTCACCAATTAATTATGAAACAGCTGGCTGCTTTTTATAAAACCTTCTCGAGGTAGATAAAAGCATAATTTCATAAAGGGAATGGATACAAAATTGTTTAACAATCTTAACACACAAATAGTTCTCATTTTGCTTATCCTTGGCAGACGATGAACCAGTCTGGACTTTAAAATGGTCCTCAAATTACTATCTAAAAGGAAAGCAATGTAGTGAAAGTCATTTAGTCATCTCCATTTCTCTTTCATTGTTTTAATGAGCAACATATTAATTGATTATTGATTGGTAATTTTCTGTATTAATAACAATAAGAATTTATTGGATGATAAATGGTAAGTATAATATGGATGGATAGCCGGATGGATATATGTATGAAGGGGTGGATTGGCTGATGAAATAAAATAGAGTAATATAAAGACGAAGTCATCAAAAGAACCAAAATACGTTTTATTAACTTCTAAAATGATCCCTAATGCCAGGAAATTTCTTTGTCATCTTCGCTTTTAGATTTTAGTTCAGATCAATTGTTTAAAAGTGACAGGATTTATAAATCTTATCGTTCCACAAACGCTTAAAAGCACTTTAAGACATGAATAAAACCAATTTAAGAAGTGTATGTTCACAAGGTTATCGCTCTCACTATTTTGTCTCGACAATGAAATATCTTCTTTCTTTTAGTTACCTTTATATATATATATATATATATATATATATATATATATATATATATATATATATATATATATATATATATACATATACACGTTTGCTGTGAGATTTTATTTCTCTTCCTTCATTCTTTATCTATTTTAAAGCTTAAAATAAAATGAAAATATATTTCAATAAATATAAAATCAAATGATAAACAACCGAAAGATCCTCAAAATAAGCGCATTTCCTGGAGAATACTTTTAAAGATGAGAAAATCCGTATTCATATGTTTCTATCTTTAATCCTAATGATTGCCAGCGTAATGTAATCTTGGCTAAAACGTTCAGATCTACTCCATATCTGCTGGATCACCCTCTTTCTCTCTCTCTCGCACTCTTTATATATATATATATATATATATATATATATATATATATATATATATATATATATATATATATATATATATATATATATATATATATATATATGTATATGTATGTATATATATACATATATATCAGCGCACACACAAACATATGTGCGTGCCTGTGTGTGTACATGGAGATAGAGAGAAGGTTAGAGAAAGGGAAGTAAAAAAATAATTGAAAACCGATAAAAAGTAAAATGAAGATTTAAGGAGAAAATAAAAATAGGGAGAATTAGTTCTTTCTGCTGATGTCATACAAATCCTTCTGCTGTCATGCAAATAACAAATAAATACGCCAAAAATACTTTTAAAAAACAGCAAGAATTAAACCAAACAATTACATAATACACACACCAAGGACACACATACATACGTACACAAAGGGAGGCATAGACAAAGGAAGAAGAGGGAGAGCAACAGAGAGAGATAGAGAGAGTAGGAGTGACAACAGACAATGAAAGGGGAGTAGATGAAGCAAAACAAGGAAGGAAACATGAAATTATACATGTTATATCATCGCCAACACAGTGGGAATTTTGAAATCCAATTTTATTACATCATTCCAGAATAATAAAAAGACGATTAAAATATGCATCATGGCGTTTACCTTCGCGTGTCGGATGTGTTCTTAATTGCTTAACAATTAGGCGTTTTGCAAAGACCTTTGAATTATCATATTCATAATCATCATCACTTACATGAGTATAATCGTTGCTATTTTTCTAATATTGCTATAGCATTTTTTACTGTTGTTGTTGT
Organism: Octopus bimaculoides; assembly: GCF_046866305.1. Lineage (NCBI taxonomy): Eukaryota > Metazoa > Mollusca > Cephalopoda > Octopoda > Octopodidae > Octopus > Octopus bimaculoides. The sequence goes on from NC_142937.1 coordinate 39,173,990, forward strand.
TGTTGTTGTCGTTGTTGTTGCTGTTGTTGTTAATGTTATTCTAATAATAATAATAATAATAATAATAATAATAATAATAATAATAATAATAATGATAATAATAATAATAATAATAATAATAATAATAATGATAGAGTGTAGTGTTGTTGTTAAGGCGGTGTCTTGGCAGAATTGTTAGCGCGCTTGGTAAAATGATTAGCAGCATTTTCGTCCACTCCTATATTCTTAGTTCAAATTCCGCCGAGGTCGACTTCGCCCTTAATCCTTTCGAGGTAGATAGAGTGGTGACCACTATCTACAAGCGTTTATGACTATAATCCAATGACGGTACAAATGTCTCTTTATTGGTAACCTCAGTTACCATCCCATGATGATGGAGGAGTGATAAACTCTGCAGATCATACCAGCTAGAAGCAAGCAGAAAGTTAAAACTTTCTTTGTCCCCTATGCTTGAAACCAAGAAGATCTGCAACGAACTCGGTGGTCATCTTAAAGGCCTTCGCTGGAGAGTCACAAGAGCTATTGACCGCAAGAAAGCACAAGCACATGGCAATTATCTGTGGAAATGGAGCAATC
>NC_142937.1:39179565-39194565 GCF_046866305.1 Octopus bimaculoides
TGCATATATGTATATATATATATATATATATATATATATATATATATATATATATATATATATATATATATATATACAAATATAAAGTAATGTGACCAGTAGCCTGAATTATGTTATTCTGATAACAAAAATGAAAATAGGAATACTAAGTACCGCCATGATATGATTGAAATTTATTGCAATTATTTTCACTTTGAGAAAAGATAAACTAAATACCTAGCAGCATTTGATACTAAATCCGAATTAGAAGTTTAGATAGTCTCCCGAGAATTTAAAAAAAAAGACTCCTTTCTCGAATTAACATTATATTTAGAAAAATACTCTGACTTTTTCTTCTGTATTTATAACATCTATTGAGAGAAAAAAAACGTGTTCACAACTATACCTTAGCCCCCAGAAATAGACGCAAATGGCTATGGTAAGCAGGGGAAACTATAAATAATGAATTGTTCAATGATGGCTTTAGATTGCTTCTACTAAGTTATTTCTATGGAATATAGTGCCGCTTCCTCTTCAAATAAAAATGTCTGCTGTTGACAAATACTCATTTCCTTTCAATGATTTAATTATTATTCATTTCCATTCTATATATTTATTTTCATTTATACTAATATCACTGCTATTTATTATTATCAATATCATTAATACTGTTATTAACCATGTTGAAATTATTATTGTCATTCATTTTTCCCATATTCCACCCCCGGGCCAAATAAAAGAAATCAACATCATCGTTAACATCAGCATCTTCACAATCATCGTCTCCATCCTCATCTTTATGTTTATATATGTTATAATTAATTTCGTTGTTATTATGAATATTTAATCTAAATATAATAATAATAATAATTAATCATAACCGCAATAATAAAAAAAACATCTTCATAATAGTAATATTACTAATAATAATTAATGTCTTATTATTATTAATATTATTATTATTATTGTTGTTGTTGTTGTTGTTGTTGTTGTTATTATTATTATTATTATTATTATTATTATTATGATTATTATTATTATTATTATTATTATTATTATTATTATTATTATTATTATTATTATTATTATTATTATTATTATTATTCATTGAAATCTATTAACCGAAGAATTCTATTTAGAAATTAATTTAGTAAGGTATTCAATGTGAAAATATGTTCCATTACTACGAATTGTTAAAGCCATTTATTTTCAGTTATTGCACATGTTTCAAAGCAATTAAGAAGTACATACATACATACATACATACATACATGCATGCATACATACATACATACATACATAAATACATACATACATATATTCATACATACATACATACATACATACGTATAGACAGACACAGACATATATACCCTCTCACGGACACACATAAATACACACACACATATATATGTATGTTGTGTGTATATATGTGTATACATTCATTCATACTTGCAATTACTCTCACATATGCACATAGGTTTGATTACGTTTCACGTAGTGCCTGCGCTTATCTCGTCTTGAATATCCGTTTCGTGTATGTGGATGTGTGTATATATGTGTGTGTATATATATGTGTGTATATATATATGTGTATGTGTGTATATATATATATATATATATATATATATATATATATATATATATATATATATATATATATATATATATATATATATATATATACTTCTGTATGCGTGTATATGTATGTATATTTATACCAGATACACTTATTTGTGTGTGTGCTTTTATTATATTCAAATATATTCGCTATTAACTTTGAATGAAGAATTTTCTCTTGTTATAGTTTGCTTTCATGTTGCTTTATTTGACTGGTGAACAATGTCTTCTCTAGCAGAACAAATATCTTCACATATACAGCAGAGAAGAAGAGGGAATCTGTGAATATTCACGGTTTATTGAACTCGAGTTAGCGGGTGGTGACATACACAGAATGAACTGGATATCTAATGTCGGGGTGAGATTCAGAATCAGAGAGTGTGAAGACTATTTAATTTTCTATTGGTTATAGTTGTAATAAATGTTTACTGAAGATCATAACAAGATATATGTTTGTAGTAAAATAATATTTTGATGTGTTGTATAGTTGAATATGACAATTATATCCTGTCTTGGGAATAACAGTTAACGACAATCCTCTATGGCCTTCTAAACTATAGCTAAAGACCATACAAATCATAAATTAATTCCTAAGGGATATTCCTCTCAGACTTCAGAGCTATGTTGCCATTATAACTGTAAAAGTGATGCTAACTAACACCTAGAATCTATATAACGCCATGTGTTCTCTCTCAGCTTGCTGTCAAGTTCTCTATCTTTGATAGAAGCCTTCTTGTTTTCAAGTATGAGTATGCGGTATGATATTTATGTATATTTATTATTTAGTATTTAACTTTATTTAAACTATTTAGTAATTAACTTTAAGATGTTGAACAAACTGCAGATTAGAATATTTGAATTTTCTGATGAGAAATTTACATAAAAAATATTTTCTTTTCAAATCACATCTTGAAGAACAGTAGGAACGAGGATCCTATATTACTTGATCTTCTAACATCCAAAGATCGTCGCTGTTTAAGCATATTATCGTTAATAGTGAATTATTTGTGGCCACGGTGTGTGACTGAATGAAGTGCAAACACAGATTATGATAACACTGAAAGTGATACTCTAACCTTTATAAATACCCAAATGGAATATTAAAATAAATTTGAATTTGATGTATCTAAGAAAGTTATCTTAAATAACTTGAAACTTAGATACTCTCACTGAAAGCTCCCTGTTCCTATGGTTCCACCGAAGCAGTTCTATATAGTACATTTACCTTTCCCTGAACCAAGTCCATGTATGTGCAATACCCACAGCTCAAATTATAATTCGTGATGAGTTCCATGAGAAGCAATGCTGCGCACACTGACGTATGAATGTAGTTGGTAGGTACAAGATTATCTAGAAAGTAGACATTATTTCAACATGTCTGCTGACAGTGAAGCTTCAAGCTAGCAATAAACTCGATATTAGACATGATAACCAAACTCTAACATAGCATTATGTTAACTGACGTTCTATTGATGATTGCATTCGAAGATAAATTGGGGAATAATATATAAGAGTAACGAAAGACATGGAATTTATTAGAGTTAAGATATTCTTAGTTTCAGCAATGTTGAATAAAAGGAGAAATATTGAAAAAAACGAAAATGGTTGAAATAGGCTCCATATGGCTGCTATACTGCCCAAATGGAAGTATACATCAGAAACTTTCATACCACAACATTAAGTATGTTTAATTGTATTTCCGTATATCAAACTTAATTTAATGCTCTTGTAATTGGCCAGAAACAGAAGCTATCGCACATTAAACGGCTTCAGTAAATTGAGTTATGATGTTTGAGAATCAAAACTAATGTAGTATCATAAGAGCCGTTGAAATTAGGTTATGGTGATAAACTTTTATGATATGACATAATAACAATGGGATTTTATACCTTGAAAAACTGACCAGAAGTGGCTGAAAGATACCTAACAAATGAGAAGTGTGCGATTTGGGAATAGATTGATGAAAAGTGACCTAATGTGACTTGACAGATATTATGATTAAGCTACAGGGCTAGACTGGCAAACATTGACCTAAAATTAAATATGAAATGAGCATAGGGAGAATAATAATCACATATTGATAAATGAGAGCTGAAACTACTAAGCCGTAGTATTGCACTTACACGGTGAGATATGATTGTCGAGTGATCTTACAAAATTAGTGCTGAGTGGAAATGTTGGTAAACTAAACTTACGGGGAAACCTGCAGAAATTATTAAAAAACGCACACAATATAGTGACTTGTAAAAACATAAAACTGAAGTAAATTGATATTCAGTCTTTTATAATCTTGTTACACTTAATAAATTGTGTATAAAAGTTTGGTGTCTGTTAAATCATATATTACGTATGCAGTAAGTTATATAGAAATGTAGTTTTGCCTAGTGAAATAAGATTATTTATTAATATGAACGACTAAACAAAACAAGAGCAAACAATAAATTAGATAAATTTATAGTCCATCATAGTTGATTCCATATCATTTCCAGTCAAAAGGATTCAGGTTCTAAACAAAATTCTGATGCAAACTAGAACAAATTTGTTAGTGAGTCAAATTCGAGCTTTTTTTTTTTTCTAAACGATGCCCTAAAGATATAAACTATTTCAACTACAAATTGTTTTGAGTAAGTGAGATGGTCATCAGACGTGAGCATATAAAAACTTATTTTCATAATGTCAGGTCGCATTTATTCTTTATCATAAGTTGTTCTGCGCGGCCCAGATTGTTTATATGTTAGCTGCCATATTTTCTACTAGTTGTCAGTTTCTACATTTTTTTATTCATTTTCTTTGTTACATTATGCTGTGTTTATCACAAATTGGAACCGATACGCAACGAAATCCTTGGTAGAATTTTGTTCTTTAATCTGGCATCCAGTTTTGTGCAAAATCATGCACAATTATCTACGTAACCTGAATTAAAATCGTAACAGTAATTATATAATATATAGACAGAAGTTTACATACAAACATACATACATGCATACATACATACTTACATATATTAATACATATAAATATACACATAAACACATAGATAGTGATACATACATGCATGCATACATACATACATACATACATACATGCATACATACATACATACATACATGCATACATACATATGCTATATTTGTAAACATCCCATTTTTGCTCACTGCAAAAATAAAACAATACTGTTGTGAACTAATGAGTTATTATTTAAACCACGTCTTCAGAAACAAACACTATTATGTAAATGAAGAATGCGTGTATAGTTGTATCTTACAAATCCTTCTGTGGATAGAATGAGGTTGTATTTTGTTTCATAAAAGTGTAACAAGCTAATAGCTGTTCAGATCGATTCCATTTTGTTCTGATAATTGGTGAAACAGAAACTGGGGTGAAATCACTATTCAACTAAAGTTTATTAACATAACGAGTTTAAGTTATATTTCAAATTATGAAGAAAAACGCACATTATGAACGAATTAATTAATTAACTCTCGTTAGTAATTGTTATTGCACTCCTATGAAAATTAATCGACCCAGTTTAGCTGCCTCCGGTTTCTGTATAAATATTATTTCGAGTACAAGAACTCTATGTAAAAACGTTAACAGCAGAAACAATGTTGCTTTGCTATTTATCTCGGTACTCATTTATACGTTATTTGCCATACAATTGGTTAAGTTCCGATCAGATTGTCCACATGTTGACTATCGAAACCTTAGAGACTTTCCTATATTTTCTACAACTGTATTTTTTTTCTTTGTGTGTGTGTTTTTGTTTTTGTTTTGTTTTGTTTTTTATCACAACAATCACAGTATATCTGATATTGTTATTAATGTTGCTAGCCCTGCCAATGTTTTACTTTATACAAACCAACATAATAACATTATAGTTCTCTTTTTTTTTTCTTCCGTTGTTAGTTTTGTTACTTTGTTATTACGGTAACTTTCTTACTCTTCTATATTTTTTGGTATTCTTATTTCTGGTCATTACTTTCTTATCAATTAGCTTTCATTTTTTCCTTTCTTTATTTCCATTCACAGTTGATAATATTCTTGCTGTTGACGTTATTATTACTATCCGCGTTAACGTTGATACTTGTTGCATATTAAAGGTGTAAATTTGTCCATCCTGCATAATCTCTCTTCTAACATATCAATCATTTGCTTCATTTCTTTCTGATTTTAGCGACCATCACTATCTCTCAACTCAGTGTGATATTAAAGCGTGTCATTATATGTCTTAAGTTATTCCTAATTCTCAATCACTAATACTCACAGTACTTGTCCCACCGTGTTTTTTTTTTTCTTTTCTTCATACTTTCACTTTACCTTTTTCTTCCCTTAGCCACCTTTTCTCTACCTCGATCGACTTAGATTTTCTATATCACCCCAAGAACGTGAATTCTGCATTCCTACGAACACATTCCTTCATTCTCTGTGTGTTTCTTTCTTTGATTATCTCTATAACTTTTTTTACATCTCTCCTCGTCGTCTTCTGCATTCCTTCGATCAACTCCTTCCTCCTCTTCTATATTCTGATTGATTGTGTACACCAAAGCAGCGAAATAACTTTGAATGAAAGCTATTCTTAACTATTCTATACTGCACAGGTACACTAATATATATATATATATATATATATATATATATATATATATATATATATATATATATATATATATATATATATATATATATATATATATATATACATACATATACACATATATTTGCATATATATACACAAGTGGTATACATATTCATACTTGCATATCTGTATGTAAAAGTGCGAGTGTTTTTGTGCACACATGTGTGTGTGTATATATATATATATATTTGTGTGTGTGTGTGTGTGTGTGTGTGTGCATGAGTGTATAGCAACATGTGTATAAATACCTTCATACATAGATTGATGAGTTTTCTTTTTTTTTTATATATATATACTTTCACATTATTATCTAACTGTATATCTAACAAAGCAATAAACAAAGGCATATCGGTACGTTGATATGTAAATATGTCTGTTCGTACGGTAGATATTAGATTTAACTAAAAATGTCCCCAAACTTGCTGTGGTCAGTCAGTACATCGTTATGTAATCTAATTGGCTTGCTTTGTAGAAATTGAATAGCGGGCAAAGCGAAACCATATCTCTTCAGCCTTATCAACATCCGGACAATATGTGATGTTATTGGTGAGGGTATTGATTTTGGCGTTGGTGACGGGAATTCATGAGGGAAGCGGTGATGTGATGGTGGTGTTGTTTTGAAAATAACGGATAAAGTTTTTGACATGATGATGATTAAATAATTATGATGATAATGGTTTCTCGTGGTCTTCCTTGTGAATTAAAAAAAAAGTAGTAGTAGTTGTATGTCATTAAGTAGTAAACAACATGGGGTACAGTAGGCTGCTATATGTATACGAGCAACATACGATGGGCGGTTATTATATTGTAGTAGTGTTACGTGTACAGGTATGGGTTGTTGCTTTCGTTAAATTATTGTGCATCCCTTTCCATACTATATGTATGAATGCATGTTGTATGTGTGTATACACACACATACACACACACACACACACACCTAGACAGACCACCCTTTCTCTGTCTCATACACACACTCACACACATGTTGGCATACAGAATAGTATAGCAAAGTTTTTGCATCTAATGATGTTCATTTCTCAAAACAGTCTGACTTGATATGCATACATCATGCATGCACTTACTTCACACACACACACACACACACACACACACACATGCACACACACACACACACACATACAATCACACAGTAATACGCAGACACAAATATACACGCTCACAAAGAACAAAGAAAAAATATGTGGAGACAACTAGCCATGCAGTCACAAGCATTTACATACAAGAACACCACATACACTAAAAGAGGGCGAGAGGAATGCACCAGATACACACTTGCTATGCACCAATTCATTCCATTGCTTTTGAATAAATATTTTGCGTCTTAAAACAGCATGTTCCTTATGATTGTTGGCCCATTCATTGCATCCATTATTACACATACTGAATTTAAGTGTGGTAATGAGGCCTGTAGTAGTAGTAGTAGTAGTAGTAGTAGTAGTAGTAGTAGTAGTAGTAGTAGTAGTGGTGGTGGTGGTGGTGGTGGTGGTGGTGGTGGTGGTGGTTGTGGTGGCGGTGGTGGTGGTAGCGGCGGCGGCAGTAGTAGTAGTAGTAGTAGTAGTAGTAGTAGTAGTAGTAGTAGTAGTAGTAACAGTGGCAGCTGTATGTAGCAACAACAGCATCAGTAGTGACGGCGGCGGTAAGGTGGTGGTCGTGACGGTGGTGGCGGTTGTTTTGGTGATAATTGAAGTAGTAGAGGAGGTGGTGATGGTGGTGGTGGCGGCGGTGGCGGCGGCGGCGGCGGCGCCGGTAGTGGTGGTGGTGGTGGTGGTGGTGGTGGTGGTTGTGGTGGTGGTATCAACTTTGAAAGCTGGTTATTTTGTTGGGCGAAATATTGGGGTGGGGATAGACGGCGATAGTTGTGAGTTTGTGTTGTGGTCGTGCTAGGTAAGTAATCTTCAAGTTAATCTTCAAACTTGTCTCTATAGCTATTGCTCCTTCTCTTGTCTGTCTCTCAAGCTCTCTCTAGCAATCATCCAGATACTAAGAGGCTATGTATTCCTCTCTCTGTTTGTCAGACTCTTTTGCTTTTTCATACTTAAAATACCTATACAAACACATGCATATATTCTTCATGTTTTTCTGTCTTAACTTGTCCTCTGTCTTCCTCTGAGTCATTCTCTACCTCAACCATCACTGTCTCTTTCTCTCTCTTTTAATCTCTCTCCCTCTTTCAATCTCTCTCTACACCTCTTGATTTAAAGGCACATTACATTCTTTATGTCTCCCTCTCTCTGTGTCTATCTAACTTTAACACACATACACATAAACACACAAAAAACACATACAAGCATCATATACTCAAAATACCTCCCTCCCTCCCTTTCTTCTTCATTCTCAATATTGCTTACCATGTTTCTTGGTGGTAAACTCTTAATACAGTGAGGGTAAGATAAACCATCTCTTCCTATTAGACATTAGATGGTTTCGCTCCAAGACTAACGTTATATGACAACTACCGCGTATATATTGGTTCTATCATCAGACGCGTGCCAATTCTAATTGGCACTAGCATCTTTTACATGGACGGAGAAACACATTTTTCACATTATTCTTATATTATTTGTTATTTTGCGATCAATTTTGTTTTAGTTTTCTTTTTTTTCTTTACCTGTTTTTTCCCATTTTATGCTTTGTTGTTTATATATATATATTGTTTCTTTGCTTTAGTCTGTTTACGGTTCTTCGATAAAGTAAGATTGGCTAAAAATGATTTTTATTTCAAAATACCCACGTTCAATGAATTCTCTTTGCTTTCACTGGAATTTTTCTTCTTCTTCTTCTTCTTCTTCTTCTTCTTCTTCTTCTTCTTCTTCTTCTTCTTCTTCTTCTTCTTCTTCTTCTTCTTCTTCTTCTTCTTCTTCGTCATCATCATCAAAATTGTCTTCTTGTCCTGCGCGTATGCAGACACAAGCATACACACACACACACACACACACACACATATACACTACACACACATGAACACACACTCACATATATATACTCCAGACACATGCACAGACACACAGACACACATATACTCCACACACGCACGCACACACAAACACACACCCACGCGCAAACACACATACGCACATACACACAACTAGGCAAATTAAGCATATGTGGACAAATATTTGTCAAAGTCTGAGAATGGACGTATTTGTAAGTCTGTACAGGCATGCAGTACGTTATGGTTATCTCAGCTTAAGCAATTTCCAGCAAAATGGAATTTTAAAGTAAGACCACTTAATTTCTGATACAATCTCTAAGTTCCCTCTTAAAGGATCTCGCATAAATTTAGACAATTTAACCACTACGCTTCAATGTTATTTATAAATTACACATAAGTTGCTTGAATGTATTCATTCAGGATCATTGCGAAACAAAATATTGTGACACCTGTGAACATAGGTGAAAAGAATGTTGTCAGAGGTTGTGCTGGCCAAATTCTAATCAAGAAAGCTGCCCTTAAGGAAGCGAAGCAGCACCTCAGAGACCTTGTTCAAAACAGTAGCCGGCATTATCATTTTATTACACAAATTTCTCTCTTCTGTCTGGACAAGGATCGGTGACTCTAGGTATAAAGTTACTTAAGACACTTCATCAAGAAGATGCGGACCCCTTGCCTGTCATTATTTCTTGTTTGATAAAATAAATATCAGTTCAACACTGGGATTAGTATAATCGACTGCCCATCGCAACCTGAATTGTATGGCCTCGCGCCATAACTGGAAAGTATTTTTATAGCTGTTGTTGTTGTTAAAGCATCGAACTGACTGAATTGGAAAAAAAAATCGAAAAGCAAAAAAGGAATGCACAACGGTAATTTTTTCGGTTGAGTACATTCTGCGTTCAAATCTCGCCGAGATCAACTCTGACTTTCATCCTTTCGAGGTCGACAGCATAAAGTACCAGTCAAATACTGTGGTCGGTGTAATCGACTAATCCCATCCCATTAAAATTCTTGCTACATGCTACGTTGAGGTGTAAAACGTATTATAACTTTGTTGCTAATAAAAGATATTTCGTTTACATTCCAAATACATTATGTTCTCTTTTATGGATAGCTTCATCATACAATTAGGTAAATCTAATGTATGCATATACAATTATATACATATGTGCGTGTGTGTGTGTGTATTATGTATGCATGGATGTATCTATATACGTGTATATGCATGTACATATATATATATATATATATATATATATGTATGTACATATATATATATATATATACATATATATATATATATATATATATATATATATATATATATATATATATATATATATATACACGCATACATACATATTTAAATGTATATTTGCGCGCGCACACATCTATATATTAATAAAACAAACATGTATGTATGTATGTATGTATGTATGTAAGCATACAGAAGGGAATATCGTTACATATAGGTGCGTGTAGATGTGTATCTGCGACATTTTGTGTCGGTGACCATTCGTGTGGGACCTTGTGGGTATGCATCTATATTTATATTTACAAATACATCATTTTTAATTGACAAATCTTCAAAGATATCTAGGCTGCAGTGAACCATGTATTAGACTATTTGATTTTTCATTGTGAAACAAATATCAGCCGAGACTATTATATACAAGCACATTTATAAAAGTAATAACTAGTCACACATATTGGTATTTGTTTATGTGTGTGCGTGTGTGTGTCAATCTCTATATACATATGTATATATATGTATGAGATATTAATATTTAGTACCATATTGCACGCTCAAAAATTTTACTGTATGAGACATTGATCTATTTATCACAATTTTCAGTCTGTTAGCAATATTTAGTAATGGATTAGCAAAATCGGCAAAGCGACTGACAATTCCTTGCGGTATTTAGTCAACGCAGAATTGATGTTCTGAGTTTAAATTCTTCCAATAACGTGTTTACATTTCTTTCTTTCACTATATATAACACTCATGTCTTATGGTGAATATAATCGACTGTTCCCTCCACCAAAATTCTTATATTTGTTTTGTTTGTATAGATTATTAATTTACCATGCTTTTCGAGAATCAGTGAAATTTGGACAAAATAACATTTTGTATTTTGTCTAATCTTCTCTTTTGAGATCAGTTACACCGTGGTTGATATTTATCTTTTCAGAGAATATACAGGTTGATTGAAAAGTTGTTGCACATACAAGGCTTGTGCCCCAAATGAAATGATGCTTGTAGCGCAAAACTCATAGCTATAACATGCCTCAATGTTATTTATAAATTACACATAAGTTGCTTGAATGTATTCATTCAGGATCATTGCGAAACAAAATATTGTGACACCTGTGAACATAGGTGAAAAGAGTGTTGTCTGAGGTTGTGCTGGCCAAATTCTAATCATGAAAGCTGCCCTTAAGGAAGCGAAGCAGCACCTCAGAGACCTGCTAACTGTTCGGCTATAAGAAAGTATTTGATTCTGATCCTTAGTCATGGATAAACGAATCACGTTGCTAGGGTTTCAACTGCTATAGTCAATGTTATTAAGAGAGTGACAACAATATGGTCCACAGTGTTATCTTTAAAAACTGCACCTACCGCAGTAGTTATAACATAATTAGACTACAAACTGGAAAAATTTCATCATGACAGCTTACCTATAATGCATTTCCTCTTAGCAGTGAACCCTTTCTCAGCCCTGTTAAGGAACTACAAAGGATACATGATAAGAGCTGCAGATGAAAAACGATTGTTTTCGCCTGCATCTTTTTGTTCTTGACTTTACGTTTTACTTGTATAAAATACATGATATCAAAGGCCTGTTATGACTTCCCACAATATTTTTACGGGCAGTACAAACGGAGTTCCTAGTACCCGTGTTCATAATTTGTAGTCAAATGAGGGAAGATTGTCAACCAGGCAAGAAATATAGGCAGTGTGGTTAGAAGAGCGTGAGAGCAGTAAGGGCGCTTTACGGTGAAGAGCCGCGTGGACTTCGGTGGACGTCTACAGATGAGGCTTCAGAATCAATGACAGCAACTCAACACAAACAACTTCAAAATAGAACACAAAAATATTCTGATGCTCTGTCTGGATAATCAACGAGGTGGTCAAGAGTGGAATGCCATTATTTATAAGTGTATTAAATCAAGCCAATTCGGCGTTAAGCAACATTGACTACAGCATACATTTTTGGAATTCATTTTTCTCTATGAAAATATTCATACATACCATTGACAGTGTTATTCGCTATTAACGTCACCATTTTTTCGTCATCTTTGAAATTACACTACCAAAATGGTCGTTTAAAATAGTAAGCATCTTTTATTGCCGTTTTAAGAGTAGCATTATATATAGAGATAGTTTATGTCCATATTGTGTATTGAAAATAAGGCACACCCATGATTAATTATTATTTTGGTTTTGGGGAAACTGAACTCTTTTGAAACATTGTTATTGCTTAAAAAGCGTTTTGGTTTTATAGCATCATATTTTTTCAAGACGTTACAAACATTTTAATAGATCTATTTATTTATCCATCTATCCATGCATCCATCTATCTATCTATCTATCTATCTATCTATCTATCTATCTATCTATCTATCTATCTATCTCTCGCTAACAAGCTAGCTATCTTTTTCTACATCGTCTGTTTATCTTCTCTGTATTGTGTCTTATTGGTTTCGACAATCATATCACCTATTAACTATTGGTTAATAGTAGAAATAATTAGAATGATATAAGTACAACAATGTTAGCAATGATTTGCCTTAACAGTTCACCACAATATGTAGTTAGGATCTGTGCATATTATGATTAGAGGATGTATATTTGTTTGACCTAATCATACCTCATGATTGATATACTGGTTGATGGAAGGACATTTGCTTATTAGACAATTGGCTGCCAGTAACTGCTTAATATCAATGTATCTGACCACGATAAAGTTGATTAGGTTTTATGCTGCATGTTCAGTAATGTTACTTATATCAGTTCACACACAGAGAGATTGATCAAAATTTTAAAAACATGGAGTTTGAATTGATTTTGAAGCCTATGTTTAAAGAATGTGAGGTAGGATACGTTTTCTAATGTAAGTGTTATGAATGAAATTAGGTGCTTCTTACTAAGCGATAAAAATATTATGTTCCAGCTTGTCCAATATAATGTAAACTATAGTTAAGGAATCAATCATCTTCTTGAACCAATTTTTTTTCTATTCTCAGTGACCAAGATTATTGTTTCTGTTGATGGAAATGTATCAGTAACTGACACATTACCGTTACAGACCAGTGAGTTATCACCCTTGAGAAGAACGAGAAAATCAATGGTACGTCACTTCATATAAGCTAAACCTTCAACAGTGTCTAGCAAGGGAACGTTCTACTTCAGTTTCACACTCTTTTGCTCCATCGATCTCTCAAGTCTTCAGTCGAAAATTTCCTGTCAGACGTCTCAGTCACAGTATTCGTAAACTGTATGTTTACACATTGTTTATCTTGTCTCAAATGTTTTTCTCTCATTTTCAAATACTTTTCCAAACGCTTCTACACAGATTGAAGCTACTTATTTCACTCTTACTTAAACTTGAGTAAATCGGCGCTATCCTTAGCTACACACGCACATATAAACACAAAGAGAAGTATACAGTATTTTTAACAGAAAATTTGTAGTTTCTTGGAAAGAAAATTTGTAAATCTTCAAAGGGAGAGTTAATGATATATTTTCGTTCAACCGCACGTGTTTATCAGTCATAACACTATATCTTTATATGTGGACTACACTCAACTGCAGCTCCTCAGTGAATGTCACACAATTTTGAATATTCTTTAATGGTGCGGTATAATATGTTGCACAATATCAATTGTGCAACATAAAACTCAACCACTACAGAACCAGAAAATATTAGAACACTATGCAGCTTTTGGTATTCTAAGTATGGGGTCGTCAAATTCCCTTATTATTCGATTAGTATACATTCCTTCAGCAACCGGCATGGAGGTGTGTCGCGTCAGTCAACTATACATGTTATAAACACACTCTAAAACGATCCAGTAAGACAAACCATTGTGAATATTATTGTTATTATATCACCGTAAATATTTCTGACGTTAAGAAAAAATTCTTGAATTCTAAGGGATGGGCATATCGAAGCCAATATGTCTATGTCCTATAATGAATCAACTCTCAGACGCGCTGTAAGTAAAGTTCGAGTCCTGCGGAAAATGAACTCATTACGTGAAGTGTCGCGACTACTTACCGCAAGCCATTTCGTCTGAAGCTCCACCGTATTTCGCAAGTCAGTAGCACTTTTGTAATGAATAATGTTCTTATTCTTTTTAAAAGTGCTGCTGCTGTTGTTGCTACCATTTGCGATATCTTTTCAAGTACACGATATTGCAGTAATAAACATGTTTTCCTTGTCACAATAATGCGCTATATATAAATTGGCTCTGAAATCTTACAAGGACATCTGTCAAAGCACATTAATATCACTCTACAGAAATTTCCGCAACGTTTTGCTATTTTATTTAACAAATGTAAGTACATGTATAACTATTTTAGCACTCATTCAACTACATACGAATATGTATATGTACGTACACACACACATATATATATATATATATTTATATATCTATGTATTACATAGCGAGTGTATATATTTCTGCGTGGGTGTGTGTTGGTGTATAGAGATACACACATATATATGAAGGGGAAAGTGGTAACAGAAATACATATATAAGCTTATATATATATATATATATATATATATATATATATAT
>NC_142937.1:39199565-39322065 GCF_046866305.1 Octopus bimaculoides
TATCAGCAGATGACAAAGTTTCCCTAAAAGAAATGGAGAAACTTTCAAAATACAAAGACCTGGAAATAAAGGTAACTCGAATGTGGAATCTAAAAACAGAAACAATTCCTATCATAGTAGGTGCATTAGGTATTATAAAATAATATTCAGATAAATACATAACAAAACACCAGGACTTACAAATATATATAACATACAGAAAATTGCACTACTGGGCACTGCACACATCCTACGCAAAATACTTTCAATACAGTAACCATAAGAGCATCACAGCAAACCCCAGCACATTCCCAAGGCACACAGAGCTGCGCTCGGTAGTGAAGTGAAAGCACGTTATAAAAATAGAACTACTGAACGATAACAATAATGATAATGCAAAAAGATTGAGGCTAGATTCGAACACGCAACTCTCATTGAGGAAAGCGGCCGTGATTCCTCGATATACCAGTCGTCTTTATATTTTCCAAATGAGCTGGCAGAATAGTTTCGATTCAGGACAATAACCTTTGCGGCATATCGTTCACCTTTATGTTCTGAGTTCAAAAGCTACCGAAATAGACTTTGACTTTAATTTTCTTGGGGTCGATAAAATAATTACGTGTTGAACTGGTGTCAACGTAATCGACTTACACCCTCACTCGAAATTGCCGACCTTGTGCTAATGTTTCCAATCAATTACTGGAACTAAACAGCGGTGAGAAATAACAACGTTTACACCACCAACAGCAATGCATTATGTGAAGAAAATATAAAGTTTCGAACTAACGACTGTCTACGTGTTAAGCAGATGTGATAACCGCTATACCATGGAACCAGACATTGGGAACACCGTCACAAATTGTTTTATCATTCACGAGTTGTATCTAATGCTGAATTTAATGTTGAATTCCTTTTCAAAACACAATGGAGTATCAGAAACTGTGAATTAGCTAAAAGTATTTAGGGTTTCGAATCCTGCTGCAGTGCACTTTCCATTTAATATAGACTAATTCGGGGTTGGAGTATTAGCACCAATAACTGTAGTAAATGCAACAAACTAAATATAGCAATGTCCTCTATAAAAAATACCTGCGTAAAATCAAAAGAGAAAACAAATGATAGGTTCCAGCGAGTTTCGAACTCACGACCTTCTGCGTGTGAAGCAGATGTGACAACCACTACACCATGGAACCATATGCCGGTTGTTTTGCTTCATTGTCATATTATATTGGAGCTGTGAGGTGGAGTGCTGGCCGAATCGCTAGCAAGCCTGTCAAAATGCTCAGCGGTATTTCGTCCGTTCCTCCGTTCTGAGCTCAAATTCATCCTTTTCGGGTCGATAAATTAAGTACCAGTGAAAAACTGGGGTCGATGTAATCGACTCATCCCCCACCTCCCCCAAGCTGCCCTTGTGGCAAACATTTGAAATAGTACTAATTATTATTATATTTTGGAGACCGGAGATTGAATTCAAACACGGAACCTACAAAACCAGAAAACATTCTACCAAATGCTTTATTCTACCAATACACTACCTGGAATTTTACTCTATTTATCGACCCCGAACTGATAAAAGGCATAAGTGACCGAAGTGACGGATTAAAATATTTAACTCATCAAATTATAAGGAATATTCTGAAGTCAATGATTTTACTCAATTGAATATTGTGGACTGTTATATATTATATGTTCGGGTATTAGCACCAATAACTATAGTAACTGCAACAAAGTATATATAGCAATCTCCTCTATAAAAAATCCTCTGTAAAATCAAAAGATAGGTTCCAGCGAGTTTCGAACTCACGACCTTCTGCGTGTTATGCAGATGTGATAACCACTACACCATGGAACCAGTTGTTAGTGACAGCGTCAAATATTGGTTTATCATTCACGATTTGTATCTAATACTGAATTTAATGTTGAATTCCTTTTCAAAACACAATGGAGTATCAGAAACTGTGAATTACCAAAAAGTATTTAAGGCTTCGAATCCTGCTGAAGCTCACTTTCCATTTAATTTAGACAAAATCGGGGTCGGAGAATTAGTACCAATGACTATAGTAACTGCAACAAACTAAATATAGCAATCTCCTCTATAAAAAAATCCTGTGTAAAATCAAAAGAGAAAAAAAATGATAGGTTCCAGCGAGTTTCGAACTCACGACCTTTTGCGTGTTCAGCAGATGTGATAACCACTACGCCATGGAATCTGTTGTTACTGATACCGTCAAACATTGTTTTATCATTCACGATTTGTTTCTAATGCTGAATTTAATGTTGAATTCCTTTTCAAGACACAATGGTCTATCAGAAACTGTGAATTACCAAAAAGTATTTAGGGTTTCGAATCTTGCTGCAGTTCACTTTCCGTTTAATTTAGACAAAATCGGAGTGGGAGAATTAGCACCAATAACTGTAATAAATGGAACAAACTAAATATAGCAATCTCCTCTATAAAAAATACCTGTGAAAAATCAAAAGAGAAAACAAATGATGGGTTCCAGCGAGTTTCGAACTCACGACCTTCTGCGTGTGAAGCAGATGTGATAACCACTACACCAGGGAACCATATGCCGGCTGTTTTGCTTCATTGTCATATTATATTGGAGCTGTGAGGTGGAGTGCTGGCCGAATCGCTAGCAAGCCTGTCAAAATGCTCAGCGGTATTTCGTCCGTTCCTCCGTTCTGAGCTCAAATTCATCCTTTTCGGGTCGATAAATTAAGTACCATTATCGATCAGTTAATTTATAATACTTTATATAATATATAACAGTCCACAATATTCAATTGAGTAAAATCATTGACTTCAGAATATTCCTTATAATTTGATGAGTTAAATATTTTAATCCATCACTTCGGTCACTTATGCCTTTTATCAGTTCGGGGTCGATAAATAGAGTAAAATTCCAGGTAGTGTATTAGTAGAATAAAGCATTTGGTAGAATGTTTTCTGGTTTTGTAGGTTCTGTGTTTGAATTCAATCTCCGGTCTCCGAAATATAATAATAATTAGTACTATTTCAAATTTTTGCCACAAGGGCAGCTTGGGGGAGGTGGGGGATGAGTCGATTACATCGACCCCAGTTTTCCACTGGTACTTAATTTATCGACCCGAAAAGGATGAATTTGAGCTCAGAACGTAGGAACGGACGAAACACCGCTGAGCATTTTGACAGGCTTGCTAGCGATTCGGCCAGCACTCCACCTCACAGCTCCAATATAATATGACAATGAAGCAAAACAGCCGGCATATGGTTCCATGGTGTAGTGGTTATCACATCTGCTTCACACGCAGAAGGTCGTGAGTTCGAAACTCGCTGGAACCTATCATTTGTTTTCTCTTTTGATTTTACGCAGGTATTTTTTATAGAGGAGATTGCTATATTTAGTTTGTTGCATTTACTACAGTTATTGGTGCTAATACTCCAACCCCGATTTAGTCTATATTAAATGGAAAGTGAACTGCAGCAGGATTCGAAACCCTAAATACTTTTAGCTAATTCACAGTTTCTGATAGACCATTGTGTTTTGAAAAGGAATTCAACATTAAATTCAGCATTAGATACAACTCGTGAATGATAAAACAATATTTGACGGTGTCTCTTATAACTGGTTCCATGGTGTAGTGGTTATCACATCTACTTAACGCGCAGAAGGTCGTGTGTTCGAAACTCGCCGGAACCTATCATTTGTTTTCTCTTTTGATTTTTCACAGGTATTTTTTATAGAGGAGATTGCTATATTTAGTTTGTTCCATTTATTACAGTCATTGGTGCTAATTCTCCCACTCCGATTTTGTCTAAATTAAACGGAAAGTGAACTGCAGCAAGATTCGAAACCCTAAATACTTTTTGGTAATTCACAGTTTCTGATAGACCATTGTGTCTTGAAAAGGAATTCAACATTAAATTCAGCATTAGAAACAAATCGTGAATGATAAAACAATGTTTGACGGTGTCAGTAACAACAGATTCCATGGCGTAGTGGTTATCACATCTGCTAAACACACAAAAGGTCGTGAGTTCGAAACTCGCTGGAACCTATCATTCTTTTTCTCTTTTGATTTTACACAGGATTCTTTTATAGAGGAGATTGCTATATTTAGTTTGTTGCAGTTACTAAAGTCATTGGTACTAATTCTCCGACCCCGATTTTGTCTAAATTAAATGGAAAGTGAACTTCAGCAGGATTCGAAGCCTTAAATACTTTTTGGTAATTCACAGTTTCTGATAGTCCATTGTTTCTTGAAATGGAATTTAACATTATATTCAGCATTAGATACAACTCGTGAATGATAAAGCAATATTTGAGGGATTTGCCAATAACTAGTTTCATAGTGTAGTGGTTATCAAAGGTGCTTTACACTTATTTATTGTATTTATACAAAACCTGTGTATTAATAATTTAAATATCGATATATTTATAAAACATTATCGATTAGTTAATTTATAATACTTTATATAATATATAACAGTCCACAATATTCAATTGAGTAAAATCATTGACTTCAGAATATTCCTTATAATTTGATGAGTTAAATATTTTAATCCATCACTTCGGTCACTTATGCCTTTTATCAGTTCGGGGTCGATAAATAGAACAAAATTCCAGGTAGTGTATTAGTAGAATAAAGCATTTGGTAGAATGTTTTCTGGTTTTGTAGGTTCTGTGTTTGAATTCAATCTCCGGTCTCCGAAATATAATAATAATTAGTACTATTTCAAATTTTTGCCACAAGGGCAGCTTGGGGGAGGTGGGGGATGAGTCGATTACATCGACCTCAGTTTTCCACTGGTACTTAATTTATCGACCCGAAAAGGATGAATTTGAGCTCAGAACGTAGGAACGGACGAAATACCGCTGAGCATTTTGACAGGCTTGCTAGCGATTCGGCCAGCACTCCACCTCACAGCTCCAATATAATATGACAATGAAGCAAAACAGCCGGCTTATGGTTCCATGGTGTAGTGGTTATCACATCTGCTTCACACGCAGAAGATCGTGAGTTCGAAACTCGCTGGAACCTATCATTTGTTTTCTCTTTTGATTTTACGCAGGTATTTTTTATAGAGGAGATTGCTATATTTAGTTTGTTGCATTTACTACAGTTATTGGTGCTAATACTCCAACCCCGATTTAGTCTATATTAAATGGAAAGTGAACTTCAGCAGGATTCGAAACCCTAAATACTTTTAGCTATGTGATAACCAGATGTGATAACCACTACGCCATGGATTCTGTTGTTACTGACACCGTCAAACATTGTTTTATCATTCAGGAGTTGTTTCTAATGCTGAATTTAAAGTTGAATTCCTTTTCAAGACACAATGGACTATCAGAGACTGTGAATTAGCTAAAAGTATTTAGGCTTTCGAATCCTGCTGCAGATGACTTTCCATTTAATGAAGACTAAATCGGGGTGGGAGAATTAGTACCAATGACTATAGTAAATGCAACAAACTAAATATAGCAATCTCCTCTATAAAAAAATCCTGTGTAAAATCAAATGAGAAAACAAATGAGAGGTTCCAGCGAGTTTCGAACTCACGACCTTCTGCGTCTGAAGCAGATGTGATATCCACTACACCATGAAACCATATGCCGGCTGTTTTCCATCATTGTCATATTATATTGGAGCTGTGAAGAGCAGAGCTCGCCGAATCGTAAGAACGCCCGTCAAAATGAATAGCAGCATTTCGTCCGTACTTACGTTCTGAACGCAAATTCATCCTTTTCGGGTCGATAAATTAAGTTCCAGAGAAAAACTGAGGTCGATGTAATCGACTCATCCCCGACCTCCCCCAAGCTGCCGTTGTTGCCAAAATTTAAAATAATACTAATTATTATTTTATTTCGGTGACCGGAGTCTGAATTCAAACACAGAACCTACAAAACCAGAAAACATTCCACCAAATGCTTTATTCTACCAATACACCACTCTGGAATTCTACTCTATTTATCGACCCCGAACTGATAAAAGGCATAAGTGACCGAAGTGATGGATTTAAATATTTAACTCATCAAATTATAAGGAATATTCTGAAGTCAATGATTTTACTCAATTGAATATTGTAGACTGTTATATATATTATATAAAGTAGAATGAATTAACTAATCGATAATGTTTTATAAATATATCGATATTTAAATTATTAATACACAGGTTTTGTATGAATACAATAAGTAAGTGATATCAATCCCTAACATAATAAAACCATCAACCTCAGGAGTAAAAAAAATAAAAGGCTAGAATCCACCGAATTTGGAACTCATAACCTTCTGCGTGTTAAGCGGACGTAATAGCCACTACACCGTGGAAACAATATTTAGTAACCCTGTCAGATATTGTTTTATCATTCAGGAGTTGTATCTAATGCTGAATTTAATGTTGAATTCCTTTTCAAAACACAATGGAGTATCAGATACTGTGAATTAGCTAAAAGTATTCAGGGTTTCGAATCCTGCTGCAGTTCACTTTCCATTTAATTTAGAATAAATCGGGGTTGGAGTATTAGTACCAATGACTATAGTAACTGCAACAAACTAAATATAGCAATCTCCTCTATAAAAAAAATATGTGTAAAATCAAAAGAGAAAGCAAGTGATAGGTTCCAGCGAGTTTCGAACTCACGACCTTCTGCGTGTTAAGCAGATGTGATAACCACTACACCATGGAACCAGTTGTTAGTGACAATGTCAAATATTGTTTTATCATGCACGAGTGGTACCTAATACTGAATTTAATGTTGAATTCCTTTTCAAAACACAATGGAGTATCAGAAACTGTAAATTAGCTAAAAGTAGTTAGGGTTTCGAATCCTGCTGCAGTTCACTTTCCATTTAATGTAGACTAATTCGGGGTTGGAGTATTAGCACCAATAAATATAGAAAATACAACAAACTTAATATAGCAATCTCCTCTATGAAAAATTCCTGTGTATAAGCAAAAGAGAAAACAAATGATAGGTTCCAGCGAGTTTCGAACTCACGACCTTCTGCGTGTGAAGCAGATGTGATAACCACTACACCATGGAACCAGTTGTTAGTGAAACCGTCAAATATTGTTTTATCATTCACGATTTGTATCTAATACTGAATTTAATGTTGAATTCCTTTTCAAAACAAAATGGAGTATAAGATACTGTGAATTAGCTAAAAGTATTTAGGGTTTCGAATCCTGCTGCAGATCACTTTCCATTTAATGAAGACTAAATCGGGGTTGGGGTATTAGCACCAATAACTATAGAAAATACAACAAACCTAATATAGCAATCTCCTCTATGAAAAATTCCTGTGTAAAAGCAAAAGAGAAAACAAATGAGAGGTTCCAGCGAGTTTCGAACTCACGACCTTCTGCGTGTAAAACAGATGTGATAACCACTACACCATGGAACCAGTAATTGGTGAATTCCTCAAATATTGTTTTATCATTCACGAGTTGTATCTAATGATGAATTTAATTTTGAATTCCTTTTCAAGACACAATGGACTACCAGAAACTGTGAAGTAGCTAAAATTATTTAGGGTTTCGAATCCTGCTGCAGATCACTTTCCATTTAATGAAGACTAAATCGGGGTTGGGGTATTAGCACCAATAACTATAGAAAATACAACAAACTTAATATAGCAATCTCCTCTATAAAAAATTCCTGTGTAAAAGCAAAAGAGAAAACAAATGATAGGTTCCAGCGAGTTTCGAACTCACGACCTTCTGCGTGTGAAGCAGATGTGATAACCACTACACCATGGAACCAGTTGTTAGTGAAACCGTCAAATATTGTTTTATCATTCACGATTTGTATCTAATACTGAATTTAATGTTGAATTCCTTTTCAAAACAAAATGGAGTATAAGATACTGTGAATTAGCTAAAAGTATTTAGGGTTTCGAATCCTGCTGCAGATCACTTTCCATTTAATGAAGACTAAATCGGGGTTGGGGTATTAGCACCAATAACTATAGAAAATACAACAAACCTAATATAGCAATCTCCTCTATGAAAAATTCCTGTGTAAAAGCAAAAGAGAAAACAAATGAGAGGTTCCAGCGAGTTTCGAACTCACGACCTTCGGCGTGTAAAGCAGATGTGATAACCACTACACCATGGAACCAGTAATTGGTGAATTCCTCAAATATTGTTTTATCATTCACGAGTTGTATCTAATGATGAATTTAATTTTGAATTCCTTTTCAAGACACAATGGACTACCAGAAACTGTGAAGTAGCTAAAATTATTTAGGGTTTCGAATCCTGCTGCAGATCATTTTCCATTTAATGAAGACTAAATCGGGGTTGGGGTATTAGCACCAATAACTATAGAAAATACAACAAACTTAATATAGCAATCTCCTCTATAGAAAATTCCTGTGTAAAAGCAAAAGAGAAAACAAATGATAGGTTCCAGCGAGTTTCGAACTCACGACCTTCTGCGTGTGAAGCAGATGTGATAACCACTACACCATGGAACCAGTTGTTAGTGAAACCGTCAAATATTGTTTTATCATTCACGATTTGTATCTAATACTGAATTTAATGTTGAATTCCTTTTCAAAACAAAATGGAGTATAAGATACTGTGAATTAGCTAAAAGTATTTAGGGTTTCGAATCCTGCTGCAGATCACTTTCCATTTAATGAAGACTAAATCGGGGTTGGGGTATTAGCACCAATAACTATAGAAAATACAACAAACCTAATATAGCAATCTCCTCTATGAAAAATTCCTGTGTAAAAGCAAAAGAGAAAACAAATGAGAGGTTCCAGCGAGTTTCGAACTCACGACCTTCTGCGTGTAAAGCAGATGTGATAACCACTACACCATGGAACCAGTAATTGGTGAATTCCTCAAATATTGTTTTATCATTCACGAGTTGTATCTAATGATGAATTTAATTTTGAATTCCTTTTCAAGACACAATGGACTACCAGAAACTGTGAAGTAGCTAAAATTATTTAGGGTTTCGAATCCTGCTGCAGATCACTTTCCATTTAATGAAGACTAAATCGGGGTTGGGGTATTAGCACCAATAACTATAGAAAATACAACAAACTTAATATAGCAATCTCCTCTATAAAAAATTCCTGTGTAAAAGCAAAAGAGAAAACAAATGATAGGTTCCAGCGAGTTTCGAACTCACGACCTTCTGCGTGTGAAGCAGATGTGATAACCACTACACCATGGAACCAGTTGTTAGTGAAACCGTCAAATATTGTTTTATCATTCACGATTTGTATCTAATACTGAATTTAATGTTGAATTCCTTTTCAAAACAAAATGGAGTATAAGATAATGTGAATTAGCTAAAAGTATTTAGGGTTTCGAATCCTGCTGCAGATCACTTTCCATTTAATGAAGACTAAATCGGGGTTGGGGTATTAGCACCAATAACTATAGAAAATACAACAAACCTAATATAGCAATCTCCTCTATGAAAAATTCCTGTGTAAAAGCAAAAGAGAAAACAAATGAGAGGTTCCAGCGAGTTTCGAACTCACGACCTTCTGCGTGTAAAGCAGATGTGATAACCACTACACCATGGAACCAGTAGTTGGTGAATTCCTCAAATATTGTTTTATCATTCACGAGTTGTATCTAATGATGAATTTAATTTTGAATTCCTTTTCAAGACACAATGGACTACCAGAAACTGTGAAGTAGCTAAAATTATTTAGGGTTTCGAATCCTGCTGCAGATCACTTTCCATTTAATGAAGACTAAATCGGGGTTGGGGTATTAGCACCAATAACTATAGAAAATACAACAAACTTAATATAGCAATCTCCTCTATAGAAAATTCCTGTGTAAAAGCAAAAGAGAAAACAAATGATAGGTTCCAGCGAGTTTCGAACTCACGACCTTCTGCTTGTGAAGCAGATGTGATAACCACTACACCATGGAACCAGTTGTTAGTGAAACCGTCAAATATTGTTTTATCAATCACGATTTGTATCTAATACTGAATTTAATGTTGAATTCCTTTTCAAAACAAAATGGAGTATAAGATACTGTGAATTAGCTAAAAGTATTTAGGGTTTCGAATCCTGCTGCAGATCACTTTCCATTTAATGAAGACTAAATCGGGGTTGGGGTATTAGCACCAATAACTATAGAAAATACAACAAACCTAATATAGCAATCTCCTCTATGAAAAATTCCTGTGTAAAAGCAAAAGAGAAAACAAATGAGAGGTTCCAGCGAGTTTCGAACTCACGACCTTCTGCGTGTAAAGCAGATGTGATAACCACTACACCATGGAACCAGTAATTGGTGAAT
The DNA here is from genome assembly GCF_046866305.1 of Octopus bimaculoides. Classification (NCBI taxonomy): domain Eukaryota; kingdom Metazoa; phylum Mollusca; class Cephalopoda; order Octopoda; family Octopodidae; genus Octopus; species Octopus bimaculoides. The sequence continues at coordinate 39,209,817 of NC_142937.1, forward strand.
TCCTCAAATATTGTTTTATCATTCACGAGTTGTATCTAATGATGAATTTAATTTTGAATTCCTTTTCAAGACACAATGGACTACCAGAAACTGTGAAGTAGCTAAAATTATTTAGGGTTTCGAATCCTGCTGCAGATCACTTTCCATTTAATGAAGACTAAATCGGGGTTGGGGTATTAGCACCAATAACTATAGAAAATACAACAAACTTAATATAGCAATCTCCTCTATAGAAAATTCCTGTGTAAAAGCAAAAGAGAAAACAAATGATAGGTTCCAGCGAGTTTCGAACTCACGACCTTCTGCGTGTGAAGCAGATGTGATAACCACTACACCATGGAACCAGTTGTTAGTGAAACCGTCAAATATTGTTTTATCATTCACGATTTGTATCTAATACTGAATTTAATGTTGAATTCCTTTTCAAAACAAAATGGAGTATAAGATACTGTGAATTAGCTAAAAGTATTTAGGGTTTCGAATCCTGCTGCAGATCACTTTCCATTTAATGAAGACTAAATCGGGGTTGGGGTATTAGCACCAATAACTATAGAAAATACAACAAACCTAATATAGCAATCTCCTCTATGAAAAATTCCTGTGTAAAAGCAAAAGAGAAAACAAATGAGAGGTTCCAGCGAGTTTCGAACTCACGACCTTCTGCGTGTAAAGCAGATGTGATAACCACTACACCATGGAACCAGTAATTGGTGAATTCCTCAAATATTGTTTTATCATTCACGAGTTGTATCTAATGATGAATTTAATTTTGAATTCCTTTTCAAGACACAATGGACTACCAGAAACTGTGAAGTAGCTAAAATTATTTAGGGTTTCGAATCCTGCTGCAGATCACTTTCCATTTAATGAAGACTAAATCGGGGTTGGGGTATTAGCACCAATAACTATAGAAAATACAACAAACTTAATATAGCAATCTCCTCTATAAGAAATTCCTGTGTAAAAGCAAAAGAGAAAACAAATGATAGGTTCCAGCGAGTTTCGAACTCACGACCTTCTGCGTGTGAAGCAGATGTGATAACCACTACACCATGGAACCAGTTGTTAGTGAAACCGTCAAATATTGTTTTATCATTCACGATTTGTATCTAATACTGAATTTAATGTTGAATTCCTTTTCAAAACAAAATGGAGTATAAGATAATGTGAATTAGCTAAAAGTATTTAGGGTTTCGAATCCTGCTGCAGATCACTTTCCATTTAATGAAGACTAAATCGGGGTTGGGGTATTAGCACCAATAACTATAGAAAATACAACAAACCTAATATAGCAATCTCCTCTATGAAAAATTCCTGTGTAAAAGCAAAAGAGAAAACAAATGAGAGGTTCCAGCGAGTTTCGAACTCACGACCTTCTGCGTGTAAAGCAGATGTGATAACCACTACACCATGGAACCAGTAGTTGGTGAATTCCTCAAATATTGTTTTATCATTCACGAGTTGTATCTAATGATGAATTTAATTTTGAATTCCTTTTCAAGACACAATGGACTACCAGAAACTGTGAAGTAGCTAAAATTATTTAGGGTTTCGAATCCTGCTGCAGATCACTTTCCATTTAATGAAGACTAAATCGGGGTTGGGGTATTAGCACCAATAACTATAGAAAATACAACAAACTTAATATAGCAATCTCCTCTATAGAAAATTCCTGTGTAAAAGCAAAAGAGAAAACAAATGATAGGTTCCAGCGAGTTTCGAACTCACGACCTTCTGCTTGTGAAGCAGATGTGATAACCACTACACCATGGAACCAGTTGTTAGTGAAACCGTCAAATATTGTTTTATCATTCACGATTTGTATCTAATACTGAATTTAATGTTGAATTCCTTTTCAAAACAAAATGGAGTATAAGATACTGTGAATTAGCTAAAAGTATTTAGGGTTTCGAATCCTGCTGCAGATCACTTTCCATTTAATGAAGACTAAATCGGGGTTGGGGTATTAGCACCAATAACTATAGAAAATACAACAAACCTAATATAGCAATCTTCTCTATGAAAAATTCCTGTGTAAAAGCAAAAGAGAAAACAAATGAGAGGTTCCAGCGAGTTTCGAACTCACGACCTTCTGCGTGTAAAGCAGATGTGATAACCACTACACCATGGAACCAGTAATTGGTGAATTCCTCAAATATTGTTTTATCATTCACGAGTTGTATCTAATGATGAATTTAATTTTGAATTCCTTTTCAAGACACAATGGACTACCAGAAACTGTGAAGTAGCTAAAATTATTTAGGGTTTCGAATCCTGCTGCAGATCACTTTCCATTTAATGAAGACTAAATCGGGGTTGGGGTATTAGCACCAATAACTATAGAAAATACAACAAACTTAATATAGCAATCTCCTCTATAAAAAATTCCTGTGTAAAAGCAAAAGAGAAAACAAATGATAGGTTCCAGCGAGTTTCGAACTCACGACCTTCTGCGTGTGAAGCAGATGTGATAACCACTACACCATGGAACCAGTTGTTAGTGAAACCGTCAAATATTGTTTTATCATTCACGATTTGTATCTAATACTGAATTTAATGTTGAATTCCTTTTCAAAACAAAATGGAGTATAAGATACTGTGAATTAGCTAAAAGTATTTAGGGTTTCGAATCCTGCTGCAGATCACTTTCCATTTAATGAAGACTAAATCGGGGTTGGGGTATTAGCACCAATAACTATAGAAAATACAACAAACCTAATATAGCAATCTCCTCTATGAAAAATTCCTGTGTAAAAGCAAAAGAGAAAACAAATGAGAGGTTCCAGCGAGTTTCGAACTCACGACCTTCGGCGTGTAAAGCAGATGTGATAACCACTACACCATGGAACCAGTAATTGGTGAATTCCTCAAATATTGTTTTATCATTCACGAGTTGTATCTAATGATGAATTTAATTTTGAATTCCTTTTCAAGACACAATGGACTACCAGAAACTGTGAAGTAGCTAAAATTATTTAGGGTTTCGAATCCTGCTGCAGATCACTTTCCATTTAATGAAGACTAAATCGGGGTTGGGGTATTAGCACCAATAACTATAGAAAATACAACAAACTTAATATAGCAATCTCCTCTATAGAAAATTCCTGTGTAAAAGCAAAAGAGAAAACAAATGATAGGTTCCAGCGAGTTTCGAACTCACGACCTTCTGCGTGTGAAGCAGATGTGATAACCACTACACCATGGAACCAGTTGTTAGTGAAACCGTCAAATATTGTTTTATCATTCACGATTTGTATCTAATACTGAATTTAATGTTGAATTCCTTTTCAAAACAAAATGGAGTATAAGATACTGTGAATTAGCTAAAAGGATTTAGGGTTTCGAATCCTGCTGCAGATCACTTTCCATTTAATGAAGACTAAATCGGGGTTGGGGTATTAGCACCAATAACTATAGAAAATACAACAAACCTAATATAGCAATCTCCTCTATGAAAAATTCCTGTGTAAAAGCAAAAGAGAAAACAAATGAGAGGTTCCAGCGAGTTTCGAACTCACGACCTTCTGCGTGTAAAGCAGATGTGATAACCACTACACCATGGAACCAGTAATTGGTGAATTCCTCAAATATTGTTTTATCATTCACGAGTTGTATCTAATGATGAATTTAATTTTGAATTCCTTTTCAAGACACAATGGACTACCAGAAACTGTGAAGTAGCTAAAATTATTTAGGGTTTCGAATCCTGCTGCAGATCACTTTCCATTTAATGAAGACTAAATCGGGGTTGGGGTATTAGCACCAATAACTATAGAAAATACAACAAACTTAATATAGCAATCTCCTCTATAAAAAATTCCTGTGTAAAAGCAAAAGAGAAAACAAATGATAGGTTCCAGCGAGTTTCGAACTCACGACCTTCTGCGTGTGAAGCAGATGTGATAACCACTACACCATGGAACCAGTTGTTAGTGAAATTGTCAAATATTGTTTTATCATTCACGATTTGTATCTAATACTGAATTTAATGTTGAATTCCTTTTCAAAACAAAATGGAGTATAAGATACTGTGAATTAGCTAAAAGTATTTAGGGTTTCGAATCCTGCTGCAGATCACTTTCCATTTAATGAAGACTAAATCGGGGTTGGGGTATTAGCACCAATAACTATAGAAAATACAACAAACCTAATATAGCAATCTCCTCTATGAAAAATTCCTGTTTAAAAGCAAAAGAGAAAACAAATGAGAGGTTCCAGCGAGTTTCGAACTCACGACCTTCGGCGTGTAAAGCAGATGTGATAACCACTACACCATGGAACCAGTAATTGGTGAATTCCTCAAATATTGTTTTATCATTCACGAGTTGTATCTAATGATGAATTTAATTTTGAATTCCTTTTCAAGACACAATGGACTACCAGAAACTGTGAAGTAGCTAAAATTATTTAGGGTTTCGAATCCTGCTGCAGATCACTTTCCATTTAATGAAGACTAAATCGGGGTTGGGGTATTAGCACCAATAACTATAGAAAATACAACAAACTTAATATAGCAATCTCCTCTATAAAAAATTCCTGCGTAAAAGCAAAAGAGAAAACAAATGATAGGTTCCAGCGAGTTTCGAACTCACGACCTTCTGCGTGTGAAGCAGATGTGATAACCACTACACCATGGAACCAGTTGTTAGTGAAACCGTCAAATATTGTTTTATCATTCACGATTTGTATCTAATACTGAATTTAATGTTGAATTCCTTTTCAAAACAAAATGGAGTATAAGATACTGTGAATTAGCTAAAAGTATTTAGGGTTTCGAATCCTGCTGCAGATCACTTTCCATTTAATGAAGACTAAATCGGGGTTGGGGTATTAGCACCAATAACTATAGAAAATACAACAAACCTAATATAGCAATCTCCTCTATAAAAAAGTCCGGTGTAAAAGCAAAAGAGAAAACAAATGATAGGTTCCAGCGAGTTTCGAACTCACGACCTTCTGCGTGTAAAGCAGATGTGATAACCACTACACCATGGAACCATATGCCGGCTGTTTTCCATCATTGTCATATTATATTGGAGCTGTGAAGAGCAGAGCTGGCCGAATCGTTAGAAGGCCGGTCAAAATGAATAGCAGCATTTCGTCCGTACTTACGTTCTGAGCTCAAATTCATTCTTTTCGGGTCGATAAATTAAGTACCAGTGAAAAACTGAGGTTGCTGTAATCGACTCATCCCCGACCTCCCCCAAGCTGCCGTTGTGGCGAAAATTTGAAATAATACTAATTATTGTTATATTTCGGTGACCGGAGATTGAATTCAAACACAGATCCTACAAAACCAAAAACATTCCACCAAATGCATTATTCTACCAATACACCAACTGGAATTCTACTCTTTTTATCGACCCCGAACTGATAAAAGGCTTAAGTGACCGAAGTGATGAATTTAAATATTTAACTCATCAAATTATAAGGAATATTCTGAAGTCAATGATTTTACTCAATTGAATATTGTAGACTGTTATATATATTATATAAAGTAGTATGAATTAACTAATCGATAATATTTTATAAACATATCGATATTTAAATTATTAATACACAGTTTTGTATGAATACAATAAGTAAGTGATATCTATGCCTGACATAATAAAACCATTAACCTCAGGAGAGGAGAAAAAAAAACGCTAGAATCCAGCGAAATTCGATCTCATGACCTTCTGCGTGTTAAGCAGACGTATTAGCCACTACACCGTGGAAACAGTATTTAGTAACCCCGTCAGATATTGTTTTATCATTCAGGAGTTGTATCTAATGCTGAATTTAATGTTGAATTCCTTTTCAAAACCCAATGGAGTATCAGATACTGTGAATTAGCTAAAAGTATTCAGGGTTTCGAATCCTGCTGCAGTTCACTTTCCATTTAATTTAGAATAAATCGGGGTTGGGGTATTAGCACCAATAACTATAGAAAATACAACAAACCTAATATAGCAATCTCCTCTATAAAAAAGTCCGGTGTAAAAGCAAAAGAGAAAACAAATGATAGGTTCCAGCGAGTTTCGAACTCACGACCTTCTGCGTGTAAAGCAGATGTGATAACCACTACACCATGGAACCATATGCATTATTCTACCAATACACCACCAAATGCATTATTCTACCAATACACCACCTGGAATTTTACTCTATTTATCGACCCCGAACTGATAAAAGGCTTAAGTGACCGAAGTGATGAATTTAAATATTTAACTCATCAAATTATAAGGAATATTCTGAAGTCAATGATTTTACTCAAATGAATATTGTAGACTGTTATATATATTATATAAAGTAGTATGAATTAACTAATCGATAATATTTTATAAACATATCGATATTTAAATTATTAATACACAGTTTTGTATGAATACAATAAGTAAGTGATATCTATGCCTGACATAATAAAACCATTAACCTCAGGAGAGGAGAAAAAAAAACGCTAGAATCCAGCGAAATTCGATCTCATGACCTTCTGCGTGTTAAGCAGACGTATTAGCCACTACACCGTGGAAACAGTATTTAGTAACCCCGTCAAATATTGTTTTATCATTCACGATTTGTATCTAATGCTGAATTTAATGTTGAATTCATTTTCAAAACACAATGGAGTATCAGAAACTGTGAATTAGCTAAATGTATTTAGGGTTTCCAATCCTGCTGCAGTTCACTTTCCATTTAATTTAGACAAAATCGGGGTTGGAGTATTAGTACCAATGACTATAGTAACTGCAACAAACTAAATATAGCAATCTCCTTTATTAACGAATCCTGTGTAAAATCAAAAGAGAAAACAAATGATAGGTTCCAGCGAGTTACGAAATCACGACCTTCTGCGTGTTAAGCAGATGTTATAACCACTACACCATGGAACCAGTTGTTAGTGACAATGTCAAATATTGTTTTCTCATTCACGAGTGGTATCTGATACTGAATTTAATTTTGAATTCATTTTCAAAACACAATGTAGTATCAGAAACTGTAAATTAGCTAAAAGAATTTAGGGTTTCGAATCCTGCTGCAGTTCACTTTCCATTTAATGAAGACTAAATCGGGGTTGGGGTATTAGCACCAATAACTATAGAAAATACAACAAACTTAATATAGCAATCTCCTCTATAAAAAATTCCTGTGTAAAAGCAAAAGAGAAAACAAATGATAGGTTCCAGCGAGTTTCGAACTCACGACCTTCTGCGTGTGAAGCAGATGTGATAACCACTACACCATGGAACCAGTTGTTAGTGAAACCGTCAAATATTGTTTTATCATTCACGATTTGTATCTAATACTGAATTTAATGTTGAATTCCTTTTCAAAACAAAATGGAGTATAAGATACTGTGAATTAGCTAAAAGTATTTAGGGTTTCGAATCCTGCTGCAGATCACTTTCCATTTAATGAAGACTAAATCGGGGTTGGGGTATTAGCACCAATAACTATAGAAAATACAACAAACCTAATATAGCAATCTCCTCTATAAAAAAGTCCGGTGTAAAAGCAAAAGAGAAAACAAATGATAGGTTCCAGCGAGTTTCGAACTCACGACCTTCTGCGTGTAAAGCAGATGTGATAACCACTACACCATGGAACCATATGCCGGCTGTTTTCCATCATTGTCATATTATATTGGAGCTGTGAAGAGCAGAGCTGGCCGAATCGTTAGAAGGCCGGTCAAAATGAATAGCAGCATTTCGTCCGTACTTACGTTCTGAGCTCAAATTCATTCTTTTCGGGTCGATAAATTAAGTACCAGTGAAAAACTGAGGTTGCTGTAATCGACTCATCCCCGACCTCCCCCAAGCTGCCGTTGTGGCGAAAATTTGAAATAATACTAATTATTGTTATATTTCGGTGACCGGAGATTGAATTCAAACACAGATCCTACAAAACCAAAAACATTCCACCAAATGCATTATTCTACCAATACACCAACTGGAATTCTACTCTTTTTATCGACCCCGAACTGATAAAAGGCTTAAGTGACCGAAGTGATGAATTTAAATATTTAACTCATCAAATTATAAGGAATATTCTGAAGTCAATGATTTTACTCAATTGAATATTGTAGACTGTTATATATATTATATAAAGTAGTATGAATTAACTAATCGATAATATTTTATAAACATATCGATATTTAAATTATTAATACACAGTTTTGTATGAATACAATAAGTAAGTGATATCTATGCCTGACATAATAAAACCATTAACCTCAGGAGAGGAGAAAAAAAAACGCTAGAATCCAGCGAAATTCGATCTCATGACCTTCTGCGTGTTAAGCAGACGTATTAGCCACTACACCGTGGAAACAGTATTTAGTAACCCCGTCAGATATTGTTTTATCATTCAGGAGTTGTATCTAATGCTGAATTTAATGTTGAATTCCTTTTCAAAACCCAATGGAGTATCAGATACTGTGAATTAGCTAAAAGTATTCAGGGTTTCGAATCCTGCTGCAGTTCACTTTCCATTTAATTTAGAATAAATCGGGGTTGGGGTATTAGCACCAATAACTATAGAAAATACAACAAACCTAATATAGCAATCTCCTCTATAAAAAAGTCCGGTGTAAAAGCAAAAGAGAAAACAAATGATAGGTTCCAGCGAGTTTCGAACTCACGACCTTCTGCGTGTAAAGCAGATGTGATAACCACTACACCATGGAACCATATGCATTATTCTACCAATACACCACCAAATGCATTATTCTACCAATACACCACCTGGAATTTTACTCTATTTATCGACCCCGAACTGATAAAAGGCTTAAGTGACCGAAGTGATGAATTTAAATATTTAACTCATCAAATTATAAGGAATATTCTGAAGTCAATGATTTTACTCAAATGAATATTGTAGACTGTTATATATATTATATAAAGTAGTATGAATTAACTAATCGATAATATTTTATAAACATATCGATATTTAAATTATTAATACACAGTTTTGTATGAATACAATAAGTAAGTGATATCTATGCCTGACATAATAAAACCATTAACCTCAGGAGAGGAGAAAAAAAAACGCTAGAATCCAGCGAAATTCGATCTCATGACCTTCTGCGTGTTAAGCAGACGTATTAGCCACTACACCGTGGAAACAGTATTTAGCAACCCCGTCAAATATTGTTTTATCATTCACGATTTGTATCTAATGCTGAATTTAATGTTGAATTCATTTTCAAAACACAATGGAGTATCAGAAACTGTGAATTAGCTAAATGTATTTAGGGTTTCCAATCCTGCTGCAGTTCACTTTCCATTTAATTTAGACAAAATCGGGGTTGGAGTATTAGTACCAATGACTATAGTAACTGCAACAAACTAAATATAGCAATCTCCTTTATTAACGAATCCTGTGTAAAATCAAAAGAGAAAACAAATGTTAGGTTCCAGCGAGTTACGAAATCACGACCTTCTGCGTGTTAAGCAGATGTTATAACCACTACACCATGGAACCAGTTGTTAGTGACAATGTCAAATATTGTTTTCTCATTCACGAGTGGTATCTGATACTGAATTTAATTTTGAATTCATTTTCAAAACACAATGTAGTATCAGAAACTGTAAATTAGCTAAAAGAATTTAGGGTTTCGAATCCTGCTGCAGTTCACTTTCCATTTAATGAAGACTAAATCGGGGTTGGGGTATTAGCACCAATAACTATAGAAATTACAACAAACTTAATATAGTATTCTCCTCTATAAAAAATTCCGGTGTAAAAGCAAAAGTGTAAACAAATGATTGGTTCCAGCGAGTTTCGAACTCACGACCTTCTGCGTGTGAAGCAGATGTGATAACCACTACACCATGGAACCATATGCCGGCTGTTTTCCATCATTGTCATATTATATTGGAGCTGTGAAGAGCAGAGCTGGCCCAATCGTTAGAACGCTCGTCAAAATGAATAGTAGCATTTCGTCCGAATTTACGTTCTGAGCTCAAATTCATCCTTTTCGGGTCGATAAATTAAGTACCAGTGAAAAACTGAGGTTGCTGTAATCGACTCATCCCCGACCTCCCCCAAGCTGTCGTTGTGGCCAAAATTTGAAATAAAACTAATTATTGTTATATTTCGGTGACCGGAGATTGAATTCAAACACAGATCTTAGAAAAACCAGAAAACATTCCACCAAATGCTTTATTCTACCAATACACCACTCTGGAATTTTAGGCTGTTTATCGACCCCGAACTGATAAAAGGCATAAGTGACCGAAGTGATGGATTTAAATATTTAACTCATCAACGTATAAGGAATATTCTGAAGTCAATGATTTTACTCAATTGAATATTTTAGACTGTTATATATATTATATGAAGTATTATAAATTGACTAAGCGATAATGTTTTATAAATATATCGATATTTAAATTATTAATACACAGGTTTTGTATGAATACAATAAGTAAGTGACATCAATGCCTAACATAATAAAACCATCAAGGTCAGGAGAGAAAAAGAAAAAAAGCTAGAATCCCGCGAATTTGGAACTCATGACCTTCTGCGTGTTAAGCAGATGTAATAGCCACTACACCGTGGAAACAGTATTTAGCAGCCCCGTCAAATATTGTTTTATCATTCACGAGTTGTATCTAATGCTGAATTTAATGTTGAATTCCTTTTCAAAACCCAATGGAGTATCAGATACTGTGAATTAGCTAAAAGTATTCAGGATTTCGAATCCTGCTGCAGTTCACTTTCCATTTAATTTAGAATAAATCGGGGTTGGAGTATTAGTGCCAATGACTATAGTAACTGCAACAAACTAAATATAGCAATCTCCTCTATAAAAAAATTCTGTGTAAAATCAAAGGAGAAAGCAAATGATATGTTCCAGCGAGTTTCAAACTCACGACCTTCTGCGTGTTAAGCAGATGTGATAACCACTACACCATGGAACCAGTTGTTCGTGACAATGTCAAATATTGTTTTCTCATTCACGAGTGGTATCTGATACTGAATTTAATTTTGAATTAATTTTCAAAACACAATGGAGTATCAGAAACTGTAAATTAGCTAAAAATATTTATCGTTTCGAATCCTGCTGCAGTTCACTTTCCATTTAATGTAGACTAATTCGGGGTTGGAGTATTAGCACCAATAACTCTAGTAAATGCAACAAACTAAATATAGCAATCTCCTCTATGAAAAATACCTGTGTAAAATCAAAAGAGAAAGCAAATGATAGGTTCCAGCGAGTTTCGAACTCACGACCTTCTGCGTGTTAAGCAGATGTGATAAACACTACACCATGGAACCAGTTGTTAGTGACATCGTCAAATATTGTTTTATCATTCACGATTTGTATCTAATACTGAATTTAATGTTGAATTCCTTTTCAAAACACAATGGAGTATAAGATACTGTAAATTGGTTAAAAGTATTTAGGATTTCGAATCCTGCTGCAGATCACTTTCCATTTAATGAAGACTAAATCGGGGTTGGGGTATTAGCACCAATAACTATAGAAAATACAACAAACTTAATATAGCAATCTCCTCTATAAAAAATTCCGGTGTAAAAGCAAAAGAGAAAACATATGCTAGGTTCCAGCGAGTTTCGAACTCACGACCTTCTGCGTGTAAAGCAGATGTGATAACCACTACATCATGGAACCATATACCGGCTGTTTTCCATCATTGTCATATTATATTGGAGCTGTGAAGAGCAGAGCTCGCCGAATCGTTAGAACGCCCGTCAAAATGAATAGCAGCATTTCGTCCGTACTTACGTTCTGAGCTCAAATTCATACTTTTCGGGTCGATAAATTAAGTACCAGTGAAAAACTGAGGTTGCTGTAATCGACTCATCCCCGACCTCCCCGAAGCTGCTGTTGTGGCCAAAATTTGAAATAATACTAATTATTGTTATATTTCGGTGACCGGAGATTGAATTCAAACACAGATCTTAGAAAAACCAGAAAACATTCCACCAAATGCTTTATTCTACCAATACACCACTCTGGAATTTTAGGCTGTTTATCGACCCCGAACTGATAAAAGGCATAAGTGACCGAAGTGATGGATTTAAATATTTAACTCATCAACGTATAAGGAATATTCTGAAGTCAATGATTTTACTCAATTGAATATTTTAGACTGTTATATACATTATATAAAGTATTATAAATTAACTAATCGATAATATTTTATAAATATATCGATATTTAAATTATTAACACACAGGTTTTGTATGAATACAATAAGTAAGTGATACCAATGCCTAACGTAATAAAACCATTAACCTCAGGAGAGGAAAAAAAACGCTAGAATCCAGCGAAATTCGATCTCATGACCTTCTTTGAGTTAAGCAGATGTAATAGCCGCTACACCGTGGAAACAGTATTTAGTAACCCCGTCAAATATTGTTTTATCATTCACGAGTTGTATCTAATGCTGAATTTAATGTTGAATTCATTTTCAAAACACAATGGAGTATCAGAAACTGTGAATTAGCTAAATGTATTTAGGGTTTCCAATCCTACTGCAGTTCACTTTCCATTTAATTTAGACAAAATCGGGGTTGGAGTATTAGTACCAATGACTATAGTAACTGCAACAAACTAAATATAGCAATCTCCTTTATTAACGAATCCTGTGTAAAATCAAAAGAGAAAACAAATGATAGGTTCCAGCGAGTTTCGAACTCACGACCTTCTGCGTGTTAAGCAGATGTGATAACCACTACACCATGGAACCAGTTGTTAGTGACACCGTCAAATATTGTTTTATCATTCACGATTTGTATCTAATACTGAATTTAATGTTGAATTCCTTTTCAAAACACAATGGAGTATAAGATACTGTGAATTGATTAAAAGTATTTAGGATTTCGAATCCTGCTGCAGATCACTTTCCATTTAATGAAGACTAAATCGGGGTTGGGGTATTAGCACCAATAACTATAGAAAATACAACAAACTTAATATAGCAATCTCCTCTATAAAAAATTCCGGTGTAAAAGCAAAAGAGAAAACATATGCTAGGTTCCAGCGAGTTTCGAACTCACGACCTTCTGCGTGTAAAGCAGATGTGATAACCACTACACCATGGAACCATATACCGGCTGTTTTCCATCATTGTCATATTATATTGGAGCTGTGAAGAGCAGAGCTCGCCGAATCGTTAGAACGCCCGTCAAAATGAATAGCAGCATTTCGTCCGTACTTACGTTCTGAGCTCAAATTCATACTTTTCGGGTCGATAAATTAAGTACCAGTGAAAAACTGAGGTTGCTGTAATCGACTCATCCCCGACCTCCCCGAAGCTGCTGTTGTGGCCAAAATTTGAAATAATACTAATTATTATTATATTTCGGTGACCGGAGATTGAATTCAAACACAGATCTTAGAAAAACCAGAAAACATTCCACCAAATGCTTTATTCTACCAATACACCACTCTGGAATTTTAGGCTGTTTATCGACCCCGAACTGATAAAAGGCATAAGTGACCGAAGTGATGGATTTAAATATTTAACTCATCAACGTATAAGGAATATTCTGAAGTCAATGATTTTACTCAATTGAATATTTTAGACTGTTATATACATTATATAAAGTATTATAAATTAACTAATCGATAATATTTTATAAATATATCGATATTTAAATTATTAACACACAGGTTTTGTATGAATACAATAAGTAAGTGATACCAATGCCTAACATAATAAAACCATTAACCTCAGGAGAGGAAAAAAAAACTCTAGAATCCAGCGAATTTCGATCTCATGACCTTCTTTGAGTTAAGCAGATGTAATAGTCGCTACACCGTGGAAACAGTATTTAGTAACCCCGTCAAATATTGTTTTATCATTCACGAGTTGTATCTAATGCTGAATTTAATGTTGAATTCATTTTCAAAACACAATGGAGTATCAGAAACTGTGAATTAGCTAAATGTATTTAGGGTTTCCAATCCTACTGCACTTCACTTTCCATTTAATTTAGACAAAATCGGGGTTGGAGTATTAGTACCAATGACTATAGTAACGGCAACAAACTAAATTTAGCAATCTCCTTTATTAACGAATCCTGTGTAAAATCAAAAGAGAAAACAAATGATAGGTTCCAACGAGTTTCGAACTCACGACCTTCTGCGTGTTAAGCAGATGTGATAACCACTACACCATGGAACCAGGTGTTAGTGACACCGTCAAATATTGTTTTATCATTCACGATTTGTATCTAATACTGAATTTAATGTTGAATTCCTTTTCAAAACACAATGGAGTATAAGATACTGTGAATTGGTTAAAAGTATTTAGGATTTCGAATCCTGCTGCAGATCACTTTCCATTTAATGAAGACTAAATCGGGGTTGGGGTATTAGCACCAATAACTATAGAAAATACAACAAACTTAATATAGCAATCTCCTCTATAAAAAATTCTGGTGTAAAAGCAAAAGAGAAAACATATGCTAGGTTCCAGCGAGTTTCGAACTCACGACCTTCTGCTTGTAAAGCAGATGTGATAACCACTACACCATGGAACCATATACCGGCTGTTTTCCATCATTGTCATATTATATTGGAGCTGTGAAGAGCAGAGCTCGCCGAATCGTTAGAACGCCCGTCAAAATGAATAGTAGCATTTCGTCCGTACTTACGTTCTGAGCTCAAATTCATACTTTTCGGGTCGATAAATTAAGTACCAGTGAAAAACTGAGGTTGCTGTAATCGACTCATCCCCGACCTCCCCGAAGCTGCTGTTGTGGCCAAAATTTGAAATAATACTAATTATTGTTATATTTCGGTGACCGGAGATTGAATTCAAACATAGATCTTACAAAACCAGAAAACATTCCATCAAATGATTTATTCTACCAATACACCACTCTGGAATTTTACTCTATTTATCGACCCCGAACTGATAAAAGGCATATGTGACCGAAGTGATGGATTTAAATATTTAACTCATCAAAGTATAAGGAATATTCTGAAGTCAAAGATTTTACTCAATTGAATATTGTAAACTGTTATATATATTATATAAAGTATTATAAATTAACTAATCGATACTATTTTATAAATATATCGATATTTAAATTATTAACACACAGGTTTTGTATGAATACAATAAGTAAGTGATACCAATGCCTAACATAATAAAATCATTAACCTCAGGAGAGGAAAAAAAAACGCTAGAATCCAGCGAAATTCGATCTCATGAGCTTCTTTGAGTTAAGCAGATGTAATAGCCGCTACACCGTGGAAACAGTATTTAGTAACCCCGTCAAATATTGTTTTTTATCATTCACGAGTTGTATCTAATGCTGAATTTAATGTTGAATTCATTTTCAAAACACAATGGAGTATCAGAAACTGTGAATTAGCTAAATGTATTTAGGGTTTCCAATCCTGCTGCAGTTCACTTTCCATTTAATTTAGACAAAATCGGGGTTGGAGTATTATTACCAATGACTATAGTAACTGCAACAAACTAAATATAGCAATCTCCTTTATTAACGAATCCTGTGTAAAATCAAAAGAGAAAACAAATGATAGGTTCCAGCGAGTTTCGAACTCACGACCTTCTGCGTGTTAAGCAGATGTGATAACCACTACACCATGGAACCAGTTGTTAGTGACAATGTCAAATATTGTTTTCTCATTCACGAGTGGTATCTGATACTGAATTTAATTTTGAATTCATTTTCAAAACACAATGGAGTATCAGAAACTGTAAATTAGCTAAAAGAATTTAGGGTTTCGAATCCTGCTGCAGTTCACTTTCCATTTAATGAAGACTAAATCGGGGTTGGGGTATTAGCACCAATAACTATAGAAAATACAACAAACTTAATATAGCAATCTCCTCTATAAAAAATTCCGGTGTAAAAGCAAAAGTGTAAACAAATGATTGGTTCCAGCGAGTTTCGAACTCACGAACTTCTGCGTGTGAAGCAGATGTGATAACCACTACAACATGGAACCATATGCCGGTTGTTTTCCATCATTGTCATATTATATTGTAGCTGTGAAGAGCAGAGCTGGCCGAATCGTTAGAACGCCCGTCAAAACGAATAGCAGTATTTCGTCCGTACTTAAGTTCTGAGCGCAAATTCATCCTTTTCGGGTCGATAAATTAAGTTCCAGAGAAAAACTGAGGTTGCTGTAATCGACTATTCCCCGACCTCCCCCAAGCTGCCGTTGTGGCCAAAATTTGAAATAATACTAATTATTGTTATAGTTCGGTGACCGGAGATTGAATTCAAACACAGATCCTACAAAACCAAAAAACATTCCACCAAATGCATTATTCTACCAATACACCACCTGGAATTTTACTCTATTTATCGACCCCGAACTGATAAAAGGCTTAAGTGACCGAAGTGATGGATTTAAATATTTAACTCATCAAAGTATAAGGAATATTCTGAAGTCAAAGATTTTACTCAATTGAATATTGTAGACTGTTATATATATTCTATATAGTATTATGAATTAACTAATCGATAATGTTTTATAAATATACGATATTTAAATTATTAATACACAGGTTTTGTATGAATACAATAAGTAAGTGCTATCAATGCCTAACATAATAAAACCATCAACCTCAGGAGAGGAAAAAAAAAAAAGCTAGAATGCACCGAATTTGGAACTCATAACCTTCTGCGTGTTAAGCAGACGTAATAGCCGCTACACCGTGGAAACAGTATTTAGTAACCCCGTCAAATATTGTTTTATCATTCACGAGTTGTATCTAATGCTGAATTTAATGTTGAATTCATTTTCAAAACACAATGGAGTATCAGAAACTGTGAATTAGCTAAATGTATTTAGGGTTTCCAATCCTACTGCAGTTCACTTTCCATTTAATTTAGACAAAATCGGGGTTGGAGTATTAGTACCAATGACTATAGTAACTGCAACAAACTAAATATAGCAATCTCCTTTATTAACGAATCCTGTGTAAAATCAAAAGAGAAAACAAATGATAGGTTCCAGCGATTTTCGAACTCACGACCTTCTGCGTGTTAAGCAGATGTGATAACCACTACACCATGGAACCAGTTGTTAGTGACACCGTCAAATATTGTTTTATCATTCACGATTTGTATCTAATACTGAATTTAATGTTGAATTCCTTTTCAAAACACAATGGAGTATAAGATACTGTGAATTGATTAAAAGTATTTAGGATTTCGAATCCTGCTGCAGATCACTTTCCATTTAATGAAGACTAAATCGGGGTTGGGGTATTAGCACCAATAACTATAGAAAATACAACAAACTTAATATAGCAATCTCCTCTATAAAAAATTCCGGTGTAAAAGCAAAAGAGAAAACATATGCTAGGTTCCAGCGAGTTTCGAACTCACGACCTTCTGCGTGTAAAGCAGATGTGATAACCACTACACCATGGAACCATATACCGGATGTTTTCCATCATTGTCATATTATATTGGAGCTGTGAAGAGCAGAGCTCGCCGAATCGTTAGAACGCCCGTCAAAATGAATAGCAGCATTTCGTCCGTACTTACGTTCTGAGCTCAAATTCATACTTTTCGGGTCGATAAATTAAGTACCAGTGAAAAACTGAGGTTGCTGTAATCGACTCATCCCCGACCTCCCCGAAGCTGCTGTTGTGGCCAAAATTTGAAATAATACTAATTATTATTATATTTCGGTGACCGGAGATTGAATTCAAACACAGATCTTAGAAAAACCAGAAAACATTCCACCAAATGCTTTATTCTACCAATACACCACTCTGGAATTTTAGGCTGTTTATCGACCCCGAACTGATAAAAGGCATAAGTGACCGAAGTGATGGATTTAAATATTTAACTCATCAACGTATAAGGAATATTCTGAAGTCAATGATTTTACTCAATTGAATATTGTAAACTGTTATATACATTATATAAAGTATTATAAATTAACTAATCGATACTATTTTATAAATATATCGATATTTAAATTATTAACACACAGGTTTTGTATGAATACAATAAGTAAGTGATACCAATGCCTAACATAATAAAATCATTAACCTCAGGAGAGGAAAAAAAAACGCTAGAATCCAGCGAAATTCGATCTCATGACCTTCTTTGAGTTAAGCAGATGTAATAGCCGCTACACCGTGGAAACAGTATTTAGTAACCCCGTCAAATATTGTTTTTTATCATTCACGAGTTGTATCTAATGCTGAATTTAATGTTGAATTCATTTTCAAAACACAATGGAGTATCAGAAACTGTGAATTAGCTAAAGGTATTTAGGGTTTCCAATCCTGCTGCAGTTCACTTTCCATTTAATTTAGACAAAATCGGGGTTGGAGTATTATTACCAATGACTATAGTAACTGCAACAAACTAAATATAGCAATCTCCTTTATTAACGAATCCTGTGTAAAATCAAAAGAGAAAACAAATGATAGGTTCCAGCGAGTTTCGAACTCACGACCTTCTGCGTGTTAAGCAGATGTGATAACCACTACACCATGGAACCAGTTGTTAGTGACAATGTCAAATATTGTTTTCTCATTCACGAGTGGTATCTGATACTGAATTTAATTTTGAATTCATTTTCAAAACACAATGGAGTATCAGAAACTGTAAATTAGCTAAAAGAATTTAGGGTTTCGAATCCTGCTGCAGTTCACTTTCCATTTAATGAAGACTAAATCGGGGTTGGGGTATTAGCACCAATAACTATAGAAAATACAACAAACTTAATATAGCAATCTCCTCTATAAAAAATTCCGGTGTAAAAGCAAAAGTGTAAACAAATGATTGGTTCCAGCGAGTTTCGAACTCACGACCTTCTGCGTGTGAAGCAGATGTGATAACCACTACAACATGGAACCATATGCCGGTTGTTTTCCATCATTGTCATATTATATTGTAGCTGTGAAGAGCAGAGCTGGCCGAATCGTTAGAACGCCCGTCAAAACGAATAGCAGTATTTCGTCCGTACTTAAGTTCTGAGCGCAAATTCATCCTTTTCGGGTCGATAAATTAAGTTCCAGAGAAAAACTGAGGTTGCTGTAATCGACTATTCCCCGACCTCCCCCAAGCTGCCGTTGTGGCCAAAATTTGAAATAATACTAATTATTGTTATAGTTCGGTGACCGGAGATTGAATTCAAACACAGATCCTACAAAACCAAAAAACATTCCACCAAATGCATTATTCTACCAATACACCACCTGGAATTTTACTCTATTTATCGACCCCGAACTGATAAAAGGCTTAAGTGACCGAAGTGATGGATTTAAATATTTAACTCATCAAAGTATAAGGAATATTCTGAAGTCAAAGATTTTACTCAATTGAATATTGTAGACTGTTATATATATTCTATATAGTATTATGAATTAACTAATCGATAATGTTTTATAAATATATCGATATTTAAATTATTAATACACAGGTTTTGTATGAATACAATAAGTAAGTGCTATCAATGCCTAACATAATAAAACCACCAACCTCAGGAGAGGAAAAAAAAAAAAGCTAGAATGCACCGAATTTGGAACTCATAACCTTCTGCGTGTTAAGCAGACGTAATAGCCACTACACCGTGGAAACAGTATTTAGTAACCCCGTCAGATATTGTTTAATCATTCAGGAGTTGTATCTAATGCTGAATTTAATGTTGAATTCCTTTTCAAAACCCAATGGAGTATCAGATACTGTGAATTAGCTAAAAGTATTTACGGATTCTAATCCTGCTGCATTTCACTTTCCATTCAATGTAGACTAATTCGGGGTTGGAGTATTAGCACCAATAACTGTAGTAAATGCAACAAACTAAATATAGCAATCTCCTCTATAAAAAATACCTGTGTAAAATAAAAAAAGTAGGCAAATGAGAGGTTCCAGCGAGTTTCGAACTCACGACCTTCTGCGTGTTAAGCAGATGTGATAACCACTACACCATGGAACCAGTTGTTAGTGACACCGTCAAATATTGTTTTATCATTCACGATTTGTATCTAATACAGAATTTAATGTTGAATTCCTTTTCAAACCACAATGGAGTATAAGATACTGTGAATTGGTTAAAAGTATTTAGGATTTCGAATCCTGCTGCAGATCACTTTCCATTTAATGAAGACTAAATCGGGGTTGGGGTATTAGCACCAATAACTATAGAAAATACAACAAACTTAATATAGCAATCTCCTCTATAAAAAATTCCGGTGTAAAAGCAAAAGAGAAAAGATATGCTAGGTTCCAGCGAGTTTCGAACACACGACCTTCTGCGTGTAAAGCAGATGTGATAACCACTACACCATGGAACCATATACCGGCTGTTTTCCATCATTGTCATATTATATTGGAGCTGTGAAGAGCAGAGCTCGCCGAATCGTTAGAACGCCCGTCAAAATGAATAGTAGCATTTCGTCCGTACTTACGTTCTGAGCTCAAATTCATACTTTTCGGGTCGATAAATTAAGTACCAGTGAAAAACTGAGGTTGCTGTAATCGACTCATCCCCGACCTCCCCGAAGCTGCTGTTGTGGCCAAAATTTGAAATAATACTAATTATTGTTATATTTCGGTGACCGGAGATTGAATTCAAACACAGATCTTACAAAACCAGAAAACATTCCATCAAATGATTTATTCTACCAATACACCACTCTGGAATTTTACTCTATTTATCGACCCCGAACTGATAAAAGGCATATGTGACCGAAGTGATGGATTTAAATATTTAACTCATCAAAGTATAAGGAATATTCTGAAGTCAAAGATTTTACTCAATTGAATATTGTAAACTGTTATATATATTATATAAAGTATTATAAGTTAACTAATCGATAATATTTTATAAATATATCGATATTTAAATTATTAACACACAGGTTTTGTATGAATACAATAAGTAAGTGATACCAATGCCTAACATAATAAAATCATTAACCTCAGGAGAGGAAAAAAAACGCTAGAATCCAGCGAAATTCGATCTCATGAGCTTCTTTGAGTTAAGCAGATGTAATAGCCGCTACACCGTGGAAACAGTATTTAGTAACCCCGTCAAATATTGTTTTTTATCATTCACGAGTTGTATCTAATGCTGAATTTAATGTTGAATTCATTTTCAAAACACAATGGAGTATCAGAAACTGTGAATTAGCTAAATGTATTTAGGGTTTCCAATCCTGCTGCAGTTCACTTTCCATTTAATTTAAACAAAATCGGGGTTGGAGTATTATTACCAATGACTATAGTAACTGCAACAAACTAAATATAGCAATCTCCTTTATTAACGAATCCTGTGTAAAATCAAAAGAGAAAACAAATGATAGGTTCCAGCGAGTTTCGAACTCACGACCTTCTGCGTGTTAAGCAGATGTGATAACCACTACACCATGGAACCAGTTGTTAGTGACAATGTCAAATATTGTTTTCTCATTCACGAGTGGTATCTGATACTGAATTTAATTTTGAATTCATTTTCAAAACACAATGGAGTATCAGAAACTGTAAATTAGCTAAAAGAATTTAGGGTTTCGAATCCTGCTGCAGTTCACCTTCCATTTAATGAAGACTAAATCGGGGTTGGGGTATTAGCACCAATAACTATAGAAAATACAACAAACTTAATATAGCAATCTCTTCTATAAAAAATTCCGGTGTAAAAGCAAAAGAGAAAACATATGCTAGGTTCCAGCGAGTTTCGAACTCACGACCTTCTGCGTGTAAAGCAGATGTGATAACCACTACACCATGGAACCATATACCGGCTGTTTTCCATCATTGTCATATTATATTGGAGCTGTGAAGAGCAGAGCTCGCCGAATCGTTAGAACGCCCGTCAAAATGAATAGTAGCATTTCGTCCGTACTTACGTTCTGAGCTCAAATTCATACTTTTCGGGTCGATAAATTAAGTACCAGTGAAAAACTGAGGTTGCTGTAATCGACTCATCCCCGACCTCCCCGAAGCTGCTGTTGTGGCCAAAATTTGAAATAATACTAATTATTGTTATATTTCGGTGACCGGAGATTGAATTCAAACACAGATCTTACAAAACCAGAAAACATTCCATCAAATGATTTATTCTACCAATACACCACTCTGGAATTTTACTCTATTTATCGACCCCGAACTGATAAAAGGCATATGTGACCGAAGTGATGGATTTAAATATTTAACTCATCAAAGTATAAGGAATATTCTGAAGTCAAAGATTTTACTCAATTGAATATTGTAAACTGTTATATAAATTATATAAAGTATTATAAATTAACTAATCCATAATATTTTATAAATATATCGATATTTAAATTATTAACACACAGGTTTTGTATGAATACAATAAGTAAGTGATACCAATGCCTAACATAATAAAACCATTAACCTCAGGAGAGGAAAAAAGACGCTAGAATCCAGCGAAATTCGATCTCATGACCTTCTTTGAGTTAAGCAGATGTAATAGCCGCTACACCGTGGAAACAGTATTTAGTAACCCCGTCAAATATTGTTTTATCATTCACGAGTTGTATCTAATGCTGAATTTAATGTTGAATTCATTTTCAAAACACAATGGAGTATCAGAAACTGTGAATTAGCTAAATGTATTTAGGTTTTCCAATCCTACTGCAGTTCACTTTCCATTTAATTTAGACAAAATCGGGGTTGGAGTATTAGTACCAATGGCTATAGTAACTGCAACAAACTAAATATAGCAATCTCCTTTATTAACGAATCCTGTGTAAAATCAAAAGAGAAAACAAATGATAGGTTCCAGCGAGTTTCGAACTCACGACCTTCTGCGTGTTAAGCAGATGTGATAACCACTACACCATGGAACAAGTTGTTAGTGACACCGTCAAATATTGTTTTATCATTCACGATTTGTATCTAATACTGAATTTAATGTTGAATTCCTTTTCAAAACACAATGGAGTATAAGATACTGTGAATTGGTTAAAAGTATTTAGGATTTCGAATGCTGCTGCAGATCACTTTCCATTTAATGAAGACTAAATCGGGGTTGGGGTATTAGCACCAATAACTATAGAAAATACAACAAACTTAATATAGCAATCTCCTCTATAAAAAATTCCGGTGTAAAAGCAAAAGAGAAAACATATGCTAGGTTCCAGCGAGTTTCGAACTCACGACCTTCTGCGTGTAAAGCAGATGTGATAACCACTACACCATGGAACCATATACCGGCTGTTTTCCATCATTGTCATATTATATTGGAGCTGTGAAGAGCAGAGCTGGCCGAATCGTTAGAACGCCCGTCAAAATGAATAGCAGCATTTCGTCCGTACTTACGTTCTGAGCTCAAATTCATTATTTTCGGGTCGATAAATTAAGTACCAGTGAAAAACTGAGGTTGCTGTAATCGACTCATCCCCGACCTCCCCGAAGCTGCTGTTGTGGCCAAAATTTGAAATAATACTAATTATTGTTATATTTCGGTGACCGGAGATTGAATTCAAACACAGATCTTACAAAACCAGAAAACATTCCATCAAATGCTTTATTCTACCAATACACCACTCTGGAATTTTACTCTATTTATCGACCCCGAACTGATAAAAGGCAGAAGTGACCGAAGTGATGGATTTAAATATTTAACTCATCAAAGTATAAGGAATATTCTGAAGTCAAAGATTTTACTCAATTGAATATTGTAAACTGTTATATATATTATATAAAGTATTATAAATTAACTAATCGATAATATTTTATAAATATATCGATATTTAAATTATTAACACACAGGTTTTGTATGAATACAATAAGTAAGTGATACCAATGCCTAACATAATAAAACCATTAACCTCAGGAGAGGAAAAAAAACGCTAGAATCCAGCGAAATTCGATCTCATGACCTTCTTTGAGTTAAGCAGATGTAATAGCCGCTACACCGTGGAAACAGTATTTAGTAACGTCGTCAAATATTGTTTTATCATTCACGAGTTGTATCTAATGCTGAATTTAATGTTGAATTCATTTTCAAAACACAATGGAGTATCAGAAACTGTGAATTAGCTAAATGTATTTAGGGTTTCCAATCCTACTGCAGTTCACTTTCCATTTAATTTAGACAAAATCGGGGTTGGAGTATTAGTACCAATGACTATAGTAACGGCAACAAACTAAATATAGCAATCTCCTTTATTAACGAATCCTGTGTAAAATCAAAAGAGAAAACAAATGATAGGTTCCAGCGAGTTTCGAACTCACGACCTTCTGCGTGTTAAGCAGATGTGATAACCACTACACCATGGAACCAGTTGTTAGTAACACCGTCAAATATTGTTTTATCATTCACGATTTGTATCTAATACTGAATTTAATGTTGAATTCCTTTTCAAAACACAATGGAGTATAAGATACTGTGAATTGGTTAAAAGTATTTAGGATTTCGAATCCTGCTGCAGATCACTTTCCATTTAATGAAGACTAAATCGGGGTTGGGGTATTAGCACCAATAACTATAGAAAATACAACAAATTTAATATAGCAATCTCCTCTATAAAAAAATACGGTGTAAAAGCAAAAGAGAAAACATATGCTAGGTTCCAGCGAGTTTCGAACTCACGACCTTCTGCGTGTAAAGCAGATGTGATAACCACTACACCATGGAACCATATGCTGGCTGTTTTCCATCATTGTCATATTATATTGGAGCTGTGAAGAGCAGAGCTCGCCGAATCGTTAGAACGCACGTCAAAATGAATAGTAGCATTTCGTCCGTACTTACGTTCTGAGCTCAAATTCATACTTTTCGGGTCGATAAATTAAGTACCAGTGAAAAACTGAGGTTGCTGTAATCGACTCATCCCCGACCTCCCCGAAGCTGCTGTTGTGGCCAAAATTTGAAATAATACTAATTATTGTTATATTTCGGTGACCGGAGATTGAATTCAAACACAGATCTTACAAAACCAGAAAACATTCCATCAAATGATTTATTCTACCAATACACCACTCTGGAATTTTACTCTATTTATCGACCCCGAACTGATAAAAGGCATATGTGACCGAAGTGATGGATTTAAATATTTAACTCATCAAAGTATAAGGAATATTCTGAAGTCAAAGATTTTACTCAATTGAATATTGTAAACTGTTATATATATTATATAAAGTATTATAAATTAACTAATCGATAATATTTTATAAATATATCGATATTTAAATTATTAACACACAGGTTTTGTATGAATACAATAAGTAAGTGATACCAATGCCTAACATAATAAAACCATTAACCTCAGGAGAGGAAAAAAGACGCTAGAATCCAGCGAAATTCGATCTCATGACCTTCTTTGAGTTAAGCAGATGTAATAGCCGCTACACCGTGGAAACAGTATTTAGTAACGTCGTCAAATATTGTTTTATCATTCACGAGTTGTATCTAATGCTGAATTTAATGTTGAATTCATTTTCAAAACACAATGGAGTATCAGAAACTGTGAATTAGCTAAATGTATTTAGGGTTTCCAATCCTACTGCAGTTCACTTTCCATTTAATTTAGACAAAATCGGGGTTGGAGTATTAGTACCAATGACTATAGTAACTGCAACAAACTAAATATAGCAATCTCCTTTATTAACGAATCCTGTGTAAAATCAAAAGAGAAAACAAATGATAGGTTCCAGCGAGTTTCGAACTCACGACCTTCTGCGTGTTAAGCAGATGTAATAACCACTACACCATGGAACAAGTTGTTAGTGACACCGTCAAATATTGTTTTATCATTCACGATTTGTATCTAATACTGAATTTAATGTTGAATTCCTTTTCAAAACACAATGGAGTATAAGATACTGTGAATTGGTTAAAAGTATTTAGGATTTCGAATGCTGCTGCAGATCACTTTCCATTTAATGAAGACTAAATCGGGGTTGGGGTATTAGCACCAATAACTATAGAAAATACAACAAACTTAATATAGCAATCTCCTCTATAAAAAATTCCGGTGTAAAAGCAAAAGAGAAAACATATGCTAGGTTCCAGCGAGTTTCGAACTCACGACCTTCTGCGTGTAAAGCAGATGTGATAACCACTACACCATGGAACCATATACCGGCTGTTTTCCATCATTGTCATATTATATTGGAGCTGTGAAGCGCAGAGCTGGCCGAATCGTTAGAACGCCCGTCAAAATGAATAGCAGCATTTCGTCCGTACTTACGTTCTGAGCTCAAATTCATTATTTTCGGGTCGATAAATTAAGTACCAGTGAAAAACTGAGGTTGCTGTAATCGACTCATCCCCGACCTCCCCGAAGCTGCTGTTGTGGCCAAAATTTGAAATAATACTAATTATTGTTATATTTCGGTGACCGGAGATTGAATTCAAACACAGATCTTACAAAACCAGAAAACATTCCATCAAATGCTTTATTCTACCAATACACCACTCTGGAATTTTACTCTATTTATCGACCCCGAACTGATAAAAGGCAGAAGTGACCGAAGTGATGGATTTAAATATTTAACTCATCAAAGTATAAGGAATATTCTGAAGTCAAAGATTTTACTCAATTGAATATTGTAAACTGTTATATATATTATATAAAGTATTATAAATTAACTAATCGATAATATTTTATAAATATATCGATATTTAAATTATTAACACACAGGTTTTGTATGAATACAATAAGTAAGTGATACCAATGCCTAACATAATAAAACCATTAACCTCAGGAGAGGAAAAAAAACGCTAGAATCCAGCGAAATTCGATCTCATGACCTTCTTTGAGTTAAGCAGATGTAATAGCCGCTACACCGTGGAAACAGTATTTAGTAACGTCGTCAAATATTGTTTTATCATTCACGAGTTGTATCTAATGCTGAATTTAATGTTGAATTCATTTTCAAAACACAATGGAGTATCAGAAACTGTGAATTAGCTAAATGTATTTAGGGTTTCCAATCCTACTGCAGTTCACTTTCCATTTAATTTAGACAAAATCGGGGTTGGAGTATTAGTACCAATGACTATAGTAACGGCAACAAACTAAATATAGCAATCTCCTTTATTAACGAATCCTGTGTAAAATCAAAAGAGAAAACAAATGATAGGTTCCAGCGAGTTTCGAACTCACGACCTTCTGCGTGTTAAGCAGATGTGATAACCACTACACCATGGAACCAGTTGTTAGTAACACCGTCAAATATTGTTTTATCATTCACGATTTGTATCTAATACTGAATTTAATGTTGAATTCCTTTTCAAAACACAATGGAGTATAAGATACTGTGAATTGGTTAAAAGTATTTAGGATTTCGAATCCTGCTGCAGATCACTTTCCATTTAATGAAGACTAAATCGGGGTTGGGGTATTAGCACCAATAACTATAGAAAATACAACAAACTTAATATAGCAATCTCCTCTATAAAAAATTCCGGTGTAAAAGCAAAAGAGAAAACATATGCTAGGTTCCAGCGAGTTTCGAACTCACGACCTTCTGCGTGTAAAGCAGATGTGATAACCACTACACCATGGAACCATATGCTGGCTGTTTTCCATCATTGTTATATTATATTGGAGCTGTGAAGAGCAGAGCTCGCCGAATCGTTAGAACGCACGTCAAAATGAATAGTAGCATTTCGTCCGTACTTACGTTCTGAGCTCAAATTCATACTTTTCGGGTCGATAAATTAAGTACCAGTGAAAAACTGAGGTTGCTGTAATCGACTCATCCCCGACCTCCCCGAAGCTGCTGTTGTGGCCAAAATTTGAAATAATACTAATTATTGTTATATTTCGGTGACCGGAGATTGAATTCAAACACAGATCTTACAAAACCAGAAAACATTCCATCAAATGATTTATTCTACCAATACACCACTCTGGAATTTTACTCTATTTATCGACCCCGAACTGATAAAAGGCATATGTGACCGAAGTGATGGATTTAAATATTTAACTCATCAAAGTATAAGGAATATTCTGAAGTCAAAGATTTTACTCAATTGAATATTGTAAACTGTTATATATATTATATAAAGTATTATAAATTAACTAATCGATAATATTTTATAAATATATCGATATTTAAATTATTAACACACAGGTTTTGTATGAATACAATAAGTAAGTGATACCAATGCCTAACATAATAAAACCATTAACCTCAGGAGAGGGAAAAAAACGCTAGAATCCAGCGAAATTCGATCTCATGACCTTCTTTGAGTTAAGCAGATGTAATAGCCGCTACACCGTGGAAACAGTATTTAGTAACGTCGTCAAATATTGTTTTATCATTCACGAGTTGTATCTAATGCTGAATTTAATGTTGAATTCATTTTCAAAACACAATGGAGTATCAGAAACTGTGAATTAGCTAAATGTATTTAGGGTTTCCAATCCTACTGCAGTTCACTTTCCATTTAATTTAGACAAAATCGGGGTTGGAGTATTAGTACCAATGACTATAGTAACGGCAACAAACTAAATATAGCAATCTCCTTTATTAACGAATCCTGTGTAAAATCAAAAGAGAAAACAAATGATAGGTTCCAGCGAGTTTCGAACTCACGACCTTCTACGTGTTAAGCAGATGTGATAACCACTACACCATGGAACCAGTTGTTTGTGACACCGTCAAATATTGTTTTATCATTCACGATTTGTATCTAATACTGAATTTAATGTTGAATTCCTTTTCAAAACACAATGGAGTATAAGATACTGTGAATTGGTTAAAAGTATTTAGGATTTCGAATCCTGCTGCAGATCACTTTCCATTTAATGAAGACTAAATCGGGGTTGGGGTATTAGCACCAATAACTATAGAAAATACAACAAATTTAATATAGCAATCTCCTCTATAAAAAAATACGGTGTAAAAGCAAAAGAGAAAACATATGCTAGGTTCCAGCGAGTTTCGAACTCACGACCTTCTGCGTGTAAAGCAGATGTGATAACCACTACACCATGGAACCATATGCTGGCTGTTTTCCATCATTGTCATATTATATTGGAGCTGTGAAGAGCAGAGCTCGCCGAATCGTTAGAACGCACGTCAAAATGAATAGTAGCATTTCGTCCGTACTTACGTTCTGAGCTCAAATTCATACTTTTCGGGTCGATAAATTAAGTACCAGTGAAAAACTGAGGTTGCTGTAATCGACTCATCCCCGACCTCCCCGAAGCTGCTGTTGTGGCCAAAATTTGAAATAATACTAATTATTGTTATATTTCGGTGACCGGAGATTGAATTCAAACACAGATCTTACAAAACCAGAAAACATTCCATCAAATGATTTATTCTACCAATACACCACTCTGGAATTTTACTCTATTTATCGACCCCGAACTGATAAAAGGCATATGTGACCGAAGTGATGGATTTAAATATTTAACTCATCAAAGTATAAGGAATATTCTGAAGTCAAAGATTTTACTCAATTGAATATTGTAAACTGTTATATATATTATATAAAGTATTATAAATTAACTAATCGATAATATTTTATAAATATATCGATATTTAAATTATTAACACACAGGTTTTGTATGAATACAATAAGTAAGTGATACCAATGCCTAACATAATAAAACCATTAACCTCAGGAGAGGAAAAAAGACGCTAGAATCCAGCGAAATTCGATCTCATGACCTTCTTTGAGTTAAGCAGATGTAATAGCCGCTACACCGTGGAAACAGTATTTAGTAACGTCGTCAAATATTGTTTTATCATTCACGAGTTGTATCTAATGCTGAATTTAATGTTGAATTCATTTTCAAAACACAATGGAGTATCAGAAACTGTGAATTAGCTAAATGTATTTAGGGTTTCCAATCCTACTGCAGTTCACTTTCCATTTAATTTAGACAAAATCGGGGTTGGAGTATTAGTACCAATGACTATAGTAACTGCAACAAACTAAATATAGCAATCTCCTTTATTAACGAATCCTGTGTAAAATCAAAAGAGAAAACAAATGATAGGTTCCAGCGAGTTTCGAACTCACGACCTTCTGCGTGTTAAGCAGATGTGATAACCACTACACCATGGAACAAGTTGTTAGTGACACCGTCAAATATTGTTTTATCATTCACGATTTGTATCTAATACTGAATTTAATGTTGAATTCCTTTTCAAAACACAATGGAGTATAAGATACTGTGAATTGGTTAAAAGTATTTAGGATTTCGAATGCTGCTGCAGATCACTTTCCATTTAATGAAGACTAAATCGGGGTTGGGGTATTAGCACCAATAACTATAGAAAATACAACAAACTTAATATAGCAATCTCCTCTATAAAAAATTCCGGTGTAAAAGCAAAAGAGAAAACATATGCTAGGTTCCAGCGAGTTTCGAACTCACGACCTTCTGCGTGTAAAGCAGATGTGATAACCACTACACCATGGAACCATATACCGGCTGTTTTCCATCATTGTCATATTATATTGGAGCTGTGAAGCGCAGAGCTGGCCGAATCGTTAGAACGCCCGTCAAAATGAATAGCAGCATTTCGTCCGTACTTACGTTCTGAGCTCAAATTCATTATTTTCGGGTCGATAAATTAAGTACCAGTGAAAAACTGAGGTTGCTGTAATCGACTCATCCCCGACCTCCCCGAAGCTGCTGTTGTGGCCAAAATTTGAAATAATACTAATTATTGTTATATTTCGGTGACCGGAGATTGAATTCAAACACAGATCTTACAAAACCAGAAAACATTCCATCAAATGCTTTATTCTACCAATACACCACTCTGGAATTTTACTCTATTTATCGACCCCGAACTGATAAAAGGCAGAAGTGACCGAAGTGATGGATTTAAATATTTAACTCATCAAAGTATAAGGAATATTCTGAAGTCAAAGATTTTACTCAATTGAATATTGTAAACTGTTATATATATTATATAAAGTATTATAAATTAACTAATCGATAATATTTTATAAATATATCGATATTTAAATTATTAACACACAGGTTTTGTATGAATACAATAAGTAAGTGATACCAATGCCTAACATAATAAAACCATTAACCTCAGGAGAGGAAAAAAAACGCTAGAATCCAGCGAAATTCGATCTCATGACCTTCTTTGAGTTAAGCAGATGTAATAGCCGCTACACCGTGGAAACAGTATTTAGTAACGTCGTCAAATATTGTTTTATCATTCACGAGTTGTATCTAATGCTGAATTTAATGTTGAATTCATTTTCAAAACACAATGGAGTATCAGAAACTGTGAATTAGCTAAATGTATTTAGGGTTTCCAATCCTACTGCAGTTCACTTTCCATTTAATTTAGACAAAATCGGGGTTGGAGTATTAGTACCAATGACTATAGTAACGGCATTATTTTCGGGTCGATAAATTAAGTACCAGTGAAAAACTGAGGTTGCTGTAATCGACTCATCCCCGACCTCCCCGAAGCTGCTGTTGTGGCCAAAATTTGAAATAATACTAATTATTGTTATATTTCGGTGACCGGAGATTGAATTCAAACACAGATCTTACAAAACCAGAAAACATTCCATCAAATGATTTATTCTACCAATACACCACTCTGGAATTTTACTCTATTTATCGACCCCGAACTGATAAAAGGCATATGTGACCGAAGTGATGGATTTAAATATTTAACTCATCAAAGTATAAGGAATATTCTGAAGTCAAAGATTTTACTCAATTGAATATTGTAAACTGTTATATATATTATATAAAGTATTATAAATTAACTAATCGATAATATTTTATAAATATATCGATATTTAAATTATTAACACACAGGTTTTGTATGAATACAATAAGTAAGTGATACCAATGCCTAACATAATAAAACCATTAACCTCAGGAGAGGAAAAAAAACGCTAGAATCCAGCGAAATTCGATCTCATGACCTTCTTTGAGTTAAGCAGATGTAATAGCCGCTACACCGTGGAAACAGTATTTAGTAACGTCGTCAAATATTGTTTTATCATTCACGAGTTGTATCTAATGCTGAATTTAATGTTGAATTCATTTTCAAAACACAATGGAGTATCAGAAACTGTGAATTAGCTAAATGTATTTAGGGTTTCCAATCCTACTGCAGTTCACTTTCCATTTAATTTAGACAAAATCGGGGTTGGAGTATTAGTACCAATGACTATAGTAACGGCAACAAACTAAATATAGCAATCTCCTTTATTAACGAATCCTGTGTAAAATCAAAAGAGAAAACAAATGATAGGTTCCAGCGAGTTTCGAACTCACGACCTTCTACGTGTTAAGCAGATGTGATAACCACTACACCATGGAACCAGTTGTTTGTGACACCGTCAAATATTGTTTTATCATTCACGATTTGTATCTAATACTGAATTTAATGTTGAATTCCTTTTCAAAACACAATGGAGTATAAGATACTGTGAATTGGTTAAAAGTATTTAGGATTTCGAATCCTGCTGCAGATCACTTTCCATTTAATGAAGACTAAATCGGGGTTGGGGTATTAGCACCAATAACTATAGAAAATACAACAAACTTAATATAGCAATCTCCTCTATAAAAAAATACGGTGTAAAAGCAAAAGAGAAAACATATGCTAGGTTCCAGCGAGTTTCGAACTCACGACCTTCTGCGTGTAAAGCAGATGTGATAACCACTACACCATGGAACGATATGCTGGCTGTTTTCCATCATTGTCATATTATATTGGAGCTGTGAAGAGCAGAGCTCGCCGAATCGTTAGAACGCACGTCAAAATGAATAGTAGCATTTCGTCCGTACTTACGTTCTGAGCTCAAATTCATACTTTTCGGGTCGATAAATTAAGTACCAGTGAAAAACTGAGGTTGCTGTAATCGACTCATCCCCGACCTCCCCGAAGCTGCTGTTGTGGCCAAAATTTGAAATAATACTAATTATTGTTATATTTCGGTGACCGGAGATTGAATTCAAACACAGATCTTACAAAACCAGAAAACATTCCATCAAATGATTTATTCTACCAATACACCACTCTGGAATTTTACTCTATTTATCGACCCCGAACTGATAAAAGGCATATGTGACCGAAGTGATGGATTTAAATATTTAACTCATCAAAGTATAAGGAATATTCTGAAGTCAAAGATTTTACTCAATTGAATATTGTAAACTGTTATATATATTATATAAAGTATTATAAATTAACTAATCGATAATATTTTATAAATATATCGATATTTAAATTATTAACACACAGGTTTTGTATGAATACAATAAGTAAGTGATACCAATGCCTAACATAATAAAACCATTAACCTCAGGAGAGGAAAAAAGACGCTAGAATCCAGCGAAATTCGATCTCATGACCTTCTTTGAGTTAAGCAGATGTAATAGCCGCTACACCGTGGAAACAGTATTTAGTAACGTCGTCAAATATTGTTTTATCATTCACGAGTTGTATCTAATGCTGAATTTAATGTTGAATTCATTTTCAAAACACAATGGAGTATCAGAAACTGTGAATTAGCTAAATGTATTTAGGGTTTCCAATCCTACTGCAGTTCACTTTCCATTTAATTTAGACAAAATCGGGGTTGGAGTATTAGTACCAATGACTATAGTAACTGCAACAAACTAAATATAGCAATCTCCTTTATTAACGAATCCTGTGTAAAATCAAAAGAGAAAACAAATGATAGGTTCCAGCGAGTTTCGAACTCACGACCTTCTGCGTGTTAAGCAGATGTGATAACCACTACACCATGGAACAAGTTGTTAGTGACACCGTCAAATATTGTTTTATCATTCACGATTTGTATCTAATACTGAATTTAATGTTGAATTCCTTTTCAAAACACAATGGAGTATAAGATACTGTGAATTGGTTAAAAGTATTTAGGATTTCGAATGCTGCTGCAGATCACTTTCCATTTAATGAAGACTAAATCGGGGTTGGGGTATTAGCACCAATAACTATAGAAAATACAACAAACTTAATATAGCAATCTCCTCTATAAAAAATTTCGGTGTAAAAGCAAAAGAGAAAACATATGCTAGGTTCCAGCGAGTTTCGAACTCACGACCTTCTGCGTGTAAAGCAGATGTGATAACCACTACACCATGGAACCATATACCGGCTGTTTTCCATCATTGTCATATTATATTGGAGCTGTGAAGCGCAGAGCTGGCCGAATCGTTAGAACGCCCGTCAAAATGAATAGCAGCATTTCGTCCGTACTTACGTTCTGAGCTCAAATTCATTATTTTCGGGTCGATAAATTAAGTACCAGTGAAAAACTGAGGTTGCTGTAATCGACTCATCCCCGACCTCCCCGAAGCTGCTGTTGTGGCCAAAATTTGAAATAATACTAATTATTGTTATATTTCGGTGACCGGAGATTGAATTCAAACACAGATCTTACAAAACCAGAAAACATTCCATCAAATGCTTTATTCTACCAATACACCACTCTGGAATTTTACTCTATTTATCGACCCCGAACTGATAAAAGGCAGAAGTGACCGAAGTGATGGATTTAAATATTTAACTCATCAAAGTATAAGGAATATTCTGAAGTCAAAGATTTTACTCAATTGAATATTGTAAACTGTTATATATATTATATAAAGTATTATAAATTAACTAATCGATAATATTTTATAAATATATCGATATTTAAATTATTAACACACAGGTTTTGTATGAATACAATAAGTAAGTGATACCAATGCCTAACATAATAAAACCATTAACCTCAGGAGAGGAAAAAAAACGCTAGAATCCAGCGAAATTCGATCTCATGACCTTCTTTGAGTTAAGCAGATGTAATAGCCGCTACACCGTGGAAACAGTATTTAGTAACGTCGTCAAATATTGTTTTATCATTCACGAGTTGTATCTAATGCTGAATTTAATGTTGAATTCATTTTCAAAACACAATGGAGTATCAGAAACTGTGAATTAGCTAAATGTATTTAGGGTTTCCAATCCTACTGCAGTTCACTTTCCATTTAATTTAGACAAAATCGGGGTTGGAGTATTAGTACCAATGACTATAGTAACGGCATTATTTTCGGGTCGATAAATTAAGTACCAGTGAAAAACTGAGGTTGCTGTAATCGACTCATCCCCGACCTCCCCGAAGCTGCTGTTGTGGCCAAAATTTGAAATAATACTAATTATTGTTATATTTCGGTGACCGGAGATTGAATTCAAACACAGATCTTACAAAACCAGAAAACATTCCATCAAATGATTTATTCTACCAATACACCACTCTGGAATTTTACTCTATTTATCGACCCCGAACTGATAAAAGGCATATGTGACCGAAGTGATGGATTTAAATATTTAACTCATCAAAGTATAAGGAATATTCTGAAGTCAAAGATTTTACTCAATTGAATATTGTAAACTGTTATATATATTATATAAAGTATTATAAATTAACTAATCGATAATATTTTATAAATATATCGATATTTAAATTATTAACACACAGGTTTTGTATGAATACAATAAGTAAGTGATACCAATGCCTAACATAATAAAACCATTAACCTCAGGAGAGGAAAAAAAACGCTAGAATCCAGCGAAATTCGATCTCATGACCTTCTTTGAGTTAAGCAGATGTAATAGCCGCTACACCGTGGAAACAGTATTTAGTAACGTCGTCAAATATTGTTTTATCATTCACGAGTTGTATCTAATGCTGAATTTAATGTTGAATTCAT
The DNA here is from genome assembly GCF_046866305.1 of Octopus bimaculoides. Taxonomy (NCBI): domain Eukaryota; kingdom Metazoa; phylum Mollusca; class Cephalopoda; order Octopoda; family Octopodidae; genus Octopus; species Octopus bimaculoides. The sequence continues at coordinate 39,245,435 of NC_142937.1, forward strand.
TTTCAAAACACAATGGAGTATCAGAAACTGTGAATTAGCTAAATGTATTTAGGGTTTCCAATCCTACTGCAGTTCACTTTCCATTTAATTTAGACAAAATCGGGGTTGGAGTATTAGTACCAATGACTATAGTAACGGCAACAAACTAAATATAGCAATCTCCTTTATTAACGAATCCTGTGTAAAATCAAAAGAGAAAACAAATGATAGGTTCCAGCGAGTTTCGAACTCACGACCTTCTACGTGTTAAGCAGATGTGATAACCACTACACCATGGAACCAGTTGTTTGTGACACCGTCAAATATTGTTTTATCATTCACGATTTGTATCTAATACTGAATTTAATGTTGAATTCCTTTTCAAAACACAATGGAGTATAAGATACTGTGAATTGGTTAAAAGTATTTAGGATTTCGAATCCTGCTGCAGATCACTTTCCATTTAATGAAGACTAAATCGGGGTTGGGGTATTAGCACCAATAACTATAGAAAATACAACAAACTTAATATAGCAATCTCCTCTATAAAAAAATACGGTGTAAAAGCAAAAGAGAAAACATATGCTAGGTTCCAGCGAGTTTCGAACTCACGACCTTCTGCGTGTAAAGCAGATGTGATAACCACTACACCATGGAACCATATGCTGGCTGTTTTTCATCATTGTCATATTATATTGGAGCTGTGAAGAGCAGAGCTCGCCGAATCGTTAGAACGCACGTCAAAATGAATAGTAGCATTTCGTCCGTACTTACGTTCTGAGCTCAAATTCATACTTTTCGGGTCGATAAATTAAGTACCAGTGAAAAACTGAGGTTGCTGTAATCGACTCATCCCCGACCTCCCCGAAGCTGCTGTTGTGGCCAAAATTTGAAATAATACTAATTATTGTTATATTTCGGTGACCGGAGATTGAATTCAAACACAGATCTTACAAAACCAGAAAACATTCCATCAAATGATTTATTCAACCAATACACCACTCTGGAATTTTACTCTATTTATCGACCCCGAACTGATAAAAGGCATATGTGACCGAAGTGATGGATTTAAATATTTAACTCATCAAAGTATAAGGAATATTCTGAAGTCAAAGATTTTACTCAATTGAATATTGTAAACTGTTATATATATTATATAAAGTATTATAAATTAACTAATCGATAATATTTTATAAATATATCGATATTTAAATTATTAACACACAGGTTTTGTATGAATACAATAAGTAAGTGATACCAATGCCTAACATAATAAAACCATTAACCTCAGGAGAGGAAAAAAGACGCTAGAATCCAGCGAAATTCGATCTCATGACCTTCTTTGAGTTAAGCAGATGTAATAGCCGCTACACCGTGGAAACAGTATTTAGTAACCCCGTCAAATATTGTTTTATCATTCACGAGTTGTATCTAATGCTGAATTTAATGTTGAATTCATTTTCAAAACACAATGGAGTATCAGAAACTGTGAATTAGCTAAATGTATTTAGGGTTTCCAATCCAACTGCAGTTCACTTTCCATTTAATTTAGACAAAATCGGGGTTGGAGTATTAGTACCAATGACTATAGTAACGGCATTATTTTCGGGTCGATAAATTAAGTACCAGTGAAAAACTGAGGTTGCTGTAATCGACTCATCCCCGACCTCCCCGAAGCTGCTGTTGTGGCCAAAATTTGAAATAATACTAATTATTGTTATATTTCGGTGACCGGAGATTGAATTCAAACACAGATCTTACAAAACCAGAAAACATTCCATCAAATGATTTATTCTACCAATACACCACTCTGGAATTTTACTCTATTTATCGACCCCGAACTGATAAAAGGCATATGTGACCGAAGTGATGGATTTAAATATTTAACTCATCAAAGTATAAGGAATATTCTGAAGTCAAAGATTTTACTCAATTGAATATTGTAAACTGTTATATATATTATATAAAGTATTATAAATTAACTAATCGATAATATTTTATAAATATATCGATATTTAAATTATTAACACACAGGTTTTGTATGAATACAATAAGTAAGTGATACCAATGCCTAACATAATAAAACCATTAACCTCAGGAGAGGAAAAAAACGCTAGAATCCAGCGAAATTCGATCTCATGACCTTCTTTGAGTTAAGCAGATGTAATAGCCGCTACACCGTGGAAACAGTATTTAGTAACGTCGTCAAATATTGTTTTATCATTCACGAGTTGTATCTAATGCTGAATTTAATGTTGAATTCATTTTCAAAACACAATGGAGTATCAGAAACTGTGAATTAGCTAAATGTATTTAGGGTTTCCAATCCTACTGCAGTTCACTTTCCATTTAATTTAGACAAAATCGGGGTTGGAGTATTAGTACCAATGACTATAGTAACGGCAACAAACTAAATATAGCAATCTCCTTTATTAACGAATCCTGTGTAAAATCAAAAGAGAAAACAAATGATAGGTTCCAGCGAGTTTCGAACTCACGACCTTCTACGTGTTAAGCAGATGTGATAACCACTACACCATGTAACCAGTTGTTTGTGACACCGTCAAATATTGTTTTATCATTCACGATTTGTATCTAATACTGAATTTAATGTTGAATTCCTTTTCAAAACACAATGGAGTATAAGATACTGTGAATTGGTTAAAAGTATTTAGGATTTCGAATCCTGCTGCAGATCACTTTCCATTTAATGAAGACTAAATCGGGGTTGGGGTATTAGCACCAATAACTATAGAAAATACAACAAACTTAATATAGCAATCTCCTCTATAAAAAAATACGGTGTAAAAGCAAAAGAGAAAACATATGCTAGGTTCCAGCGAGTTTCGAACTCACGACCTTCTGCGTGTAAAGCAGATGTGATAACCACTACACCATGGAACCATAAGCTGGCTGTTTTCCATCATTGTCATATTATATTGGAGCTGTGAAGAGCAGAGCTGGCCGAATCGTTAGAACGCACGTCAAAATGAATAGTAGCATTTCGTCCGTACTTACGTTCTGAGCTCAAATTCATACCTTTCGGGTCGATAAATTAAGTACCAGTGAAAAACTGAGGTTGCTGTAATCGACTCATCCCCGACCTCCCCGAAGCTGCTGTTGTGGCCAAAATTTGAAATAATACTAATTATTGTTATATTTCGGTGACCGGAAATTGAATTCAAACACAGATCTTACAAAACCAGAAAACATTCCATCAAATGATTTATTCTACCAATACACCACTCTGGAATTTTACTCTATTTATCGACCCCGAACTGATAAAAGGCATATGTGACCGAAGTGATGGATTTAAATATTTAACTCATCAAAGTATAAGGAATATTCTGAAGTCAAAGATTTTACTCAATTGAATATTGTAAACTGTTATATATATTATATAAAGTATTATAAATTAACTAATCGATAATATTTTATAAATATATCGATATTTAAATTATTAACACACTGGTTTTGTATGAATACAATAAGTAAGTGATACCAATGCCTAACATAATAAAACCATTAACCTCAGGAGAGGAAAAAAGACGCTAGAATCCAGCGAAATTCGATCTCATGACCTTCTTTGAGTTAAGCAGATGTAATAGCCGCTACACCGTGGAAACAGTATTTAGTAACCCCGTCAAATATTGTTTTATCATTCACGAGTTGTATCTAATGCTGAATTTAATGTTGAATTCATTTTCAAAACACAATGGAGTATCAGAAACTGTGAATTAGCTAAATGTATTTAGGGTTTCCAATCCTACTGCAGTTCACTTTCCATTTAATTTAGACAAAATCGGGGTTGGAGTATTAGTACCAATGACTATAGTAACGGCAACAAACTAAATATAGCAATCTCCTTTATTAACGAATCCTGTGTAAAATCAAAAGAGAAAACAAATGATAGGTTCCAGCGAGTTTCGAACTCACGACCTTCTACGTGTTAAGCAGATGTGATAACCACTACACCATGGAACCAGTTGTTTGTGACACCGTCAAATATTGTTTTATCATTCACGATTTGTATCTAATACTGAATTTAATGTTGAATTCCTTTTCAAAACACAATGGAGTATAAGATACTGTGAATTGGTTAAAAGTATTTAGGATTTCGAATCCTGCTGCAGATCACTTTCCATTTAATGAAGACTAAATCGGGGTTGGGGTATTAGCACCAATAACTATAGAAAATACAACAAACTTAATATAGCAATCTCCTCTATAAAAAAATACGGTGTAAAAGCAAAAGAGAAAACATATGCTAGGTTCCAGCGAGTTTCGAACTCACGACCTTCTGCGTGTAAAGCAGATGTGATAACCACTACACCATGGAACCATATGCTGGCTGTTTTCCATCATTGTCATATTATATTGGAGCTGTGAAGAGCAGAGCTCGCCGAATCGTTAGAACGCACGTCAAAATGAATAGTAGCATTTCGTCCGTACTTACGTTCTGAGCTCAAATTCATACTTTTCGGGTCGATAAATTAAGTACCAGTGAACAACTGAGGTTGCTGTAATCGACTCATCCCCGACCTCCCCGAAGCTGCTGTTGTGGCCAAAATTTGAAATAATACTAATTATTGTTATATTTCGGTGACCGGAGATTGAATTCAAACACAGATCTTACAAAACCAGAAAACATTCCATCAAATGATTTATTCTACCAATACACCACTCTGGAATTTTACTCTATTTATCGACCCCGAACTGATAAAAGGCAGAAGTGACCGAAGTGATGGATTTAAATATTTAACTCATCAAAGTATAAGGAATATTCTGAAGTCAAAGATTTTACTCAATTGAATATTGTAAACTGTTATATATATTATATAAAGTATTATAAATTAACTAATCGATAATATTTTATAAATATATCGATATTTAAATTATTAACACACAGGTTTTGTATGAATACAATAAGTAAGTGATACCAATGCCTAACATAATAAAACCATTAACCTCAGGAGAGGGGAAAAAAACGCTAGAATCCAACGAAATTCGATCTCATGACCTTCTTTGAGTTAATCAGATGTAATAGCCACTACACCGTGGAAACAGTATTTAGTAACCCCGTCAAATATTGTTTTATCATTCACGAGTTGTATCTAATGCTGAATTTAATGTTGAATTCATTTTCAAAACACAATGGAGTATCAGAAACTGTGAATTAGCTAAATGTATTTAGGGTTTCCAATCCTGCTGCAGTTCACTTTCCATTTAATTTAGACAAAATCGGGGTTGGAGTATTAGTACCAATGACTATAGTAACTGCAACAAACTAAATATAGCAATCTCCTTTATTAAAGAATCCTGTGTAAAATCAAAAGAGAAAACAAATGATAGGTTCCAGCGAGTTTCGAACTCACGACCTTCTGCGTGTTAAGCAGATGTGATAACCACTACACCATGGAACCAGTTGTTAGCGACACCGTCAAATATTGTTTTATCATTCACGATTTGTATCTAATACTGAATTTAATGTTGAATTCCTTTTCAAAACACAATGGAGTATAAGATTCTGTGAATTGGCTAAAAGTATTTAGGATTTCGAATCCTGCTGCAGATCACTTTCCATTTAATGAAGACTAAATCGGGGTTGGGGTATTAGCACCAATAACTATAGAAAATACAACAAACTTAATATAGCAATCTCCTCTATAAAAAATTCCGGTGTAAAAGCAAAAGAGTAAACAAATGCTAGATTCCAGCGAGTTTCGAACTCACGACCTTCTGCGTGTGAAGCAAATGTGATAACCACTACACCATGGAACCATATACCGGCTGTTTTCCATCATTGTCATATTATATTGGAGCTGTGAAGAGCAGAGCTGGCCGAATCGTTAGAACGCCCGTCAAAATGAATAGCAGCATTTCGTCCGTACTTACGTTCTCAGCTCAAATTCATTCTTTTCGGGTCGATAAATTAAGTACCAGTGAAAAACTGAGGTTGCTGTAATCGACTCATCCCCGACCTCCCCGAAGCTGCTGTTGTGGCCAAAATTTGAACTAATACTAATTATTGTTATATTTCGATGACCGGAGATTGAATTCAAACACAGATCTTACAAAACCAGAAAACATTCCATCAAATGCTTTATTCTACCAATACACCACTCTGGAATTTTACTCTATTTATCGACCCCGAACTGATAAAAGGCATATGTGACCGAAGTGATGGATTTAAATATTTAACTCATCAAAGTATAAGGAATATTCTGAAGTCAAAGATTTTACTCAATTGAATATTGTAAACTGTTATATATATTATATAAAGTATTATAAATTAACTAATCGATAATATTTTATAAATATATCGATATTTAAATTATTAACACACAGGTTTTGTATGAATACAATAAGTAAGTGATACCAATGCCTAACATAATAAAACCATTAACCTCAGGAGAGGAAAAAAAACGCTAGAATCCAGCGAAATTCGATCTCATGACCTTCTTTGAGTTAAGCAGATGTAATAGCCGCTACACCGTGGAAACAGTATTTAGTAACGTCGTCAAATATTGTTTTATCATTCACGAGTTGTATCTAATGCTGAATTTAATGTTGAATTCATTTTCAAAACACAATGGAGTATCAGAAACTGTGAATTAGCTAAATGTATTTAGGGTTTCCAATCCTACTGCAGTTCACTTTCCATTTAATTTAGACAAAATCGGGGTTGGAGTATTAGTACCAATGACTATAGTAACGGCAACAAACTAAATATAGCAATCTCCTTTATTAACGAATCCTGTGTAAAATCAAAAGAGAAAACAAATGATAGGTTCCAGCGAGTTTCGAACTCACGACCTTCTACGTGTTAAGCAGATGTGATAACCACTACACCATGGAACCAGTTGTTTGTGACACCGTCAAATATTGTTTTACCATTCACGATTTGTATCTAATACTGAATTTAATGTTGAATTCCTTTTCAAAACACAATGGAGTATAAGATACTGTGAATTGGTTAAAAGTATTTAGGATTTCGAATCCTGCTGCATATCACTTTCCATTTAATGAAGACTAAATCGGGGTTGGGGTATTAGCACCAATAACTATAGAAAATACAACAAACTTAATATAGCAATCTCCTCTATAAAAAAATACGGTGTAAAAGCAAAAGAGAAAACATATGCTAGGTTCCAGCGAGTTTCGAACTCACGACCTTCTGCGTGTAAAGCAGATGTGATAACCACTACACCATGGAACCATATGCTGGCTGTTTTCCATCATTGTCATATTATATTGGAGCTGTGAAGAGCAGAGCTCGCCGAATCGTTAGAACGCACGTCAAAATGAATAGTAGCATTTCGTCCGTACTTACGTTCTGAGCTCAAATTCATACTTTTCGGGTCGATAAATTAAGTACCAGTGAAAAACTGAGGTTGCTTTAATCGACTCATCCCCGACCTCCCCGAAGCTGCTGTTGTGGCCAAAATTTGAAATAATAATAATTATTGTTATATTTCGGTGACCGGAGATTGAATTCAAACACAGATCTTACAAAACCAAAAAACATTCCATCAAATGCTTTATTCTACCAATACACCACTCTTGAATTTTACTCTATTTATCGACCCCGAACTGATAAAAGGCATATGTGACCGGAGTGATGGATTTAAATATTTAACTCATCAAAGTATAAGGAATATTCTGAAGTCAAAGATTTGACTCAATTGAATATTGTAAACTGTTATATATATTATATAAAGTATTATAAATTAACTAATCGATAATATTTTATAAATATATCGATATTTAAATTATTAACACACAGGTTTTGTATGAATACAATAAGTAAGTGATACCAATGCCTAACATAATAAAACCATTAACCTCAGGAGAGGGAAAAAAAACGCTAGAATCCAGCGAAATTCGATCTCATGACCTTCTTTGAGTTAAGCAGATGTAATAGCCGCTACACCGTGGAAACAGTATTTAGTAACCCCGTCAAATATTGTTTTATCATTCACGAGTTGTATCTAATGCTGAATTTAATGTTGAATTCATTTTCAAAACACAATGGAGTATCAGAAACTGTGAATTAGCTAAATGTATTTAGGGTTTCCAATCCTGCTGCAGTTCACTTTCCATTTAATTTAGACAAAATCGGGGTTGGAGTATTAGTACCAATGACTATAGTAACTGCAACAAACTAAATATAGCAATCTCCTTTATTAACGAATCCTGTGTAAAATCAAAAGAGAAAACAAATGATAGGTTCCAGCGAGTCTCGAACTCACGACCTTCTGCGTGTTAAGCAGATGCGATAACCACTACACCATGGAACCAGTTGTTAGAGACACCGTCAAATATTGTTTTATCCTTCACGATTTGTATCTAATACTGAATTTAATGTTGAATTCCTTTTCAAAACACAATGGAGTATAAGATACTGTGAATTGGCTAAAAGTATTTAGGATTTCGAATCCTGCTGCAGATCATTTTCCATTTAATGAAGACTAAACCGTGGTTGGGGTATTAGCACCAATAACTATAGAAAATACAACAAACTTAATATAGCAATCTCCTCTATAAAAAATTCCGGTGTAAAAGCAAAAGAGTAAACAAATGCTAGATTCCAGCGAGTTTCGAACTCACGACCTTCTGCGTGTGAAGCAAATGTGATAACCACTACACCATGGAACCATATACCGGCTGTTTTCCATCATTGTCATATTATATTGGAGCTGTGAAGAGCAGAGCTGGCCGAATCGTTAGAACGCCCGTCAAAATGAATAGCAGCATTTCGTCCGTACTTACGTTCTCAGCTCAAATTCATTCTTTTCGGGTCGATAAATTAAGTACCAGTGAAAAACTGAGGTTGCTGTAATCGACTCATCCCCGACCTCCCCGAAGCTGCTGTTGTGGCCAAAATTTGAACTAATACTAATTATTGTTATATTTCGATGACCGGAGATTGAATTCAAACACAGATCTTACAAAACCAGAAAACATTCCATCAAATGCTTTATTCTACCAATACACCACTCTGGAATTTTACTCTATTTATCGACCCCGAACTGATAAAAGGCATATGTGACCGAAGTGATGGATTTAAATATTTAACTCATCAAAGTATAAGGAATATTCTGAAGTCAAAGATTTTACTCAATTGAATATTGTAAACTGTTATATATATTATATAAAGTATTATAAATTAACTAATCGATAATATTTTATAAATATATCGATATTTAAATTATTAACACACAGGTTTTGTATGAATACAATAAGTAAGTGATACCAATGCCTAACATAATAAAACCATTAACCTCAGGAGAGGAAAAAAAACGCTAGAATCCAGCGAAATTCGATCTCATGACATTCTTTGAGTTAAGCAGATGTAATAGCCGCTACACCGTGGAAACAGTATTTAGTAACGTCGTCAAATATTGTTTTATCATTCACGAGTTGTATCTAATGCTGAATTTAATGTTGAATTCATTTTCAAAACACAATGGAGTATCAGAAACTGTGAATTAGCTAAATGTATTTAGGGTTTCCAATCCTACTGCAGTTCACTTTCCATTTAATTTAGACAAAATCGGGGTTGGAGTATTAGTACCAATGACTATAGTAACGGCAACAAACTAAATATAGCAATCTCCTTTATTAACGAATCCTGTGTAAAATCAAAAGAGAAAACAAATGATAGGTTCCAGCGAGTTTCGAACTCACGACCTTCTACGTGTTAAGCAGATGTGATAACCACTACACCATGGAGCCAGTTGTTTGTGACACCGTCAAATATTGTTTTACCATTCACGATTTGTATCTAATACTGAATTTAATGTTGAATTCCTTTTCAAAACACAATGGAGTATAAGATACTGTGAATTGGTTAAAAGTATTTAGGATTTCGAATCCTGCTGCAGATCACTTTCCATTTAATGAAGACTAAATCGGGGTTGGGGTATTAGCACCAATAACTATAGAAAATACAACAAACTTAATATAGCAATCTCCTCTATAAAAAAATACGGTGTAAAAGCAAAAGAGAAAACATATGCTAGGTTCCAGCGAGTTTCGAACTCACGACCTTCTGCGTGTAAAGCAGATGTGATAACCACTACACCATGGAACAATATGCTGGCTGTTTTCCATCATTGTCATATTATATTGGAGCTGTGAAGAGCAGAGCTCGCCGAATCGTTAGAACGCACGTCAAAATGAATAGTAGCATTTCGTCCGTACTTACGTTCTGAGCTCAAATTCATACTTTTCGGGTCGATAAATTAAGTACCAGTGAAAAACTGAGGTTGCTGTAATCGACTCATCCCCGACCTCCCCGAAGCTGCTGTTGTGGCCAAAATTTGAAATAATACTAATTATTGTTATATTTCGGTGACCGGAGATTGAATTCAAACACAGATCTTACAAAACCAGAAAACATTCCATCAAATGATTTATTCTACCAATACACCACTCTGGAATTTTACTCTATTTATCGACCCCGAACTGATAAAAGGCATATGTGACCGAAGTGATGGATTTAAATATTTAACTCATCAAAGTATAAGGAATATTCTGAAGTCAAAGATTTTACTCAATTGAATATTGTAAACTGTTATATATATTATATAAAGTATTATAAATTAACTAATCGATAATATTTTATAAATATATCGATATTTAAATTATTAACACACAGGTTTTGTATGAATACAATAAGTAAGTGATACCAATGCCTAACATAATAAAATCATTAACCTCAGGAGAGGAAAAAAAACGCTAGGATCCAGCGAAATTCGATCTCATGACCTTCTGCGAGTTAAGAAGATGTAATAGCCGCTACACCGTGGAAACAGTATTTAGTAACCCCGTCAAATATTGTTTTATCATTCACGAGTTGTATCTAATGCTGAATTTAATGTTGAATTCATTTTCAAAACACAATGGAGTATCAGAAACTGTGAATTAGCTAAATGTATTTAGGGTTTCCAATCCTGCTGCAGTTCACTTTCCATTTAATTTAGACAAAATCGGGGTTGGAGTATTATTACCAATGACTATAGTAACTGCAACAAACTAAATATAGCAATCTCCTTTATTAACGAATCCTGTGTAAAATCAAAAGAGAAAACGAATGATAGGTTCCAGCGAGTTTCGAATTCACGACCTTCTGCGTGTTAAGCAGATGTGATAACCACTACACCATGGAACCAGTTGTTAGTGACACCGTCAAATATTGTTTTATCCTTCACGATTTGTATCTAATACTGAATTTAATGTTGAATTCCTTTTCAAAACACAATGGAGTTTAAGATACTGTGAATTGGCTAAAAGTATTTAGGATTTCGAATCCTGCTGCAGATCACTTTCCATTTAATGAAGACTAAATCGGGGTTGGGGTATTAGCACCAATAACTATATAAAATACAACAAACTTAATATAGCAATCTCCTCTATAAAAAATTCCGGTGTAAAAGCAAAAGAGAAAACATATGCTAGGTTCCAGCGAGTTTCGAACTCACGACCTTCTGCGTGTAAAGCAGATGTGATAACCACTACACCATGGAACCATATACCGGCTGTTTTCCATCATCGTCATATTATATTGGAGCTGTGAAGAGCAGAGCTGGCCGAATCGTTAGAACGCCCGTCAAAATGAATAGCAGCATTTCGTCCGTACTTACGTTCTGAGCTCAAATTCATTCTTTTCGGTTCGATAAATTAAGTACCAGAGAAAAACTGAGGTTGCTGTAATCGACTCATCCCCGACCTCCCCGAAGCTGCTGTTGTGGCCAAAATTTGAAATAATAATAATTATTGTTATATTTCGGTGACCGGAGATTGAATTCAAACACAGATCTTACAAAACCAAAAAACATTCCATCAAATGCTTTATTCTACCAATACACCACTCTTGAATTTTACTCTATTTATCGACCCCGAACTGATAAAAGGCATATGTGACCGGAGTGATGGATTTAAATATTTAACTCATCAAAGTATAAGGAATATTCTGAAGTCAAAGATTTGACTCAATTGAATATTGTAAACTGTTATATATATTATATAAAGTATTATAAATTAACTAATCGATAATATTTTATAAATATATCGATATTTAAATTATTAACACACAGGTTTTGTATGAATACAATAAGTGATACCAATGCCTAACATAATAAAACCATTAACCTCAGGAGAGGGAAAAAAAACGCTAGAATCCAGCGAAATTCGATCTCATGACCTTCTTTGAGTTAAGCAGATGTAATAGCCGCTACACCGTGGAAACAGTATTTAGTAACCCCGTCAAATATTGTTTTATCATTCACGTGTTGTATCTAATGCTGAATTTAATGTTGAATTCATTTTCAAAACACAATGGAGTATCAGAAACTGTGAATTAGCTAAATGTATTTAGGGTTTCCAATCCTGCTGCAGTTCACTTTCCATTTAATTTAGACAAAATCGGGGTTGGAGTATTAGTACCAATGACTATAGTAACTGCAACAAACTAAATATAGCAATCTCCTTTATTAACGAATCCTGTGTAAAATCAAAAGAGAAAACAAATGATAGGTTCCAGCGAGCCTCGAACTCACGACCTTCTGCGTGTTAAGCAGATGTGATAACCACTACACCATGGAACCAGTTGTTAGAGACACCGTCAAATATTGTTTTATCCTTCACGATTTGTATCTAATACTGAATTTAATGTTGAATTCCTTTTCAAAACACAATGGAGTATAAGATACTGTGAATTGGCTAAAAGTATTTAGGATTTCGAATCCTGCTGCAGATCATTTTCCATTTAATGAAGACTAAATCGTGGTTGGGGTATTAGCACCAATAACTATAGAAAATACAACAAACTTAATATAGCAATCTCCTCTATAAAAAATTCTGGTGTAAAAGCAAAAGAGAAAACAAATGCTAGGTTCCAGCGAGTTTCGAACTAACGACCTTCTGCGTGTAAATAAGATGTGATAACCACTACACCATGGAACCATATACCGGCTGTTTTCCATCATTGTCATATTATATTGGAGCTGTGAAGAGCAGAGCTGGCCGAATCGTTAGAACGCCCGTCAAAATGAATAGCAGCATTTCGTCCGTACTTACGTTCTCAGCTCAAATTCATTCTTTTCGGTTCGATAAATTAAGTACCAGAGAAAAACTGAGGTTGCTGTAATCGACTCATCCCCGACCTCCCCGAAGCTGCTGTTGTGGCCAAAATTTGAAATAATACTAATTATTGTTATATTTCGGTGACCGGAGATTGAATTCAAACACAGATCTTACAAAACCAGAAAACATTCCATCAAATGCTTTATTCTACCAATACACCACTCTTGAATTTTACTCTATTTATCGACCCCGAACTGATAAAAGGCATATGTGACCGGAGTGATGGATTTAAATATTTAACTCATCAAAGTATAAGGAATATTATGAAGTCAAAGATTTTACTCAATTGAATATTGTAAACTGTTATATATATTATATAAACTATAATAAATTAACTAATCGATAATATTTTATAAATATATCGATATTTAAATTATTAACACACAGGTTTTGTATGAATACAATAAGTAAGTGATACCAATGCCTAACATAATAAAACCATTAACCTCAGGAGAGGGAAACAAATCGCTAGAATCCAGCGAAATTCGATCTCAAGACCTTCTGCGAGTTAAGCAGATGTAATAGCCGCTACACCGTGGAAACAGTATTTAGTAACCCCGTCAAATATTGTTTTATCAATCACGAGTTGTATCTAATGCTGAATTTAATGTTGAATTCATTTTCAAAACACAATGGAGTATCAGAAACTGTGAATTAGCTAAATGTATTTAGGGCTTCCAATCCTGCTGCAGTTCACTTTCCATTTAATTTAGACAAAATCGGGGTTGGAGTATTAGTACCAATGACTATAGTAACTGCAACAAACTAAATATAGCAATCTCCTTTATTAACGAATCCTGTGTAAAATCAAAAGAGTGAACAAATGATAGGTTCCAGCGAGTTTAGAACTCACGACCTTCTGCGTGTTAAGCAGATGTGATAACCACTACACCATGGAACCAGTTGTTAGAGACAATGTCAAATATTGTTTTATCATGCACGAGTGGTATCCAATACTGAATTTAATGTTGAATTCCTTTACAAAACACAATGGAGTATCAGAAACTGTAAATTAGCTAAAAGTATTTAGGGTTTCGAATCCTGCTGCAGTTCACTTTCCATTTAATCTAGACTAATTCGGGGTTGGAGTATTAGCACCAATAACTCTAGTAAATGCAACAAACTAAATATAGCAATCCCCTCTATAAAAAATACCTGTGTAAAATCAAAAGAGAAAGCAAATGATAGGTTCCAGCGAGTTTCGAACTCACGACCTTCTGCGTGTTAAGCAGATGTGATAACCACTACACCATGGAACCAGTTGTTAGTGACACCGTCAAATATTGTTTTATCATTCACGATTTGTATCTAATACTGAATTTATGTTGAATTCCTTTTTCAAAACACAATGGGGTATAAGATACTGTGAATTGGCTAAAAGTATTTAGGATTTCGAATCCTGCTGCAGATCACTTTCCATTTAATGAAGACTAAATCGGGGTTGGGGTATTAGCACCAATAACTATAGAAAATACAACAAACTTAATATAGCAATCTCCTCTAAAAAAAATTCCGGTGTAAAAGAAAAAAGAGAAAACATATCCTACGTTCAAGCGAGTTTCGAACTCACGACTTTCTGCGTGTAAAGCAGATGTGATAACCACTACACCATGGAACCATATACCGGCTGTTTTCCATCATTGTCATATTATATTGGAGCTGTGAAGAGCAGAGCTCGCCGAATCGTTAGAGCGCCAGTCAAAACGAATAGTAGCATTTCGTCCGTACTTACGTTTTCAGCTCAAATTCATCCTTTTCTGGTCGATAAATTAAGTACCAGTGAAAAACTGAGGTCGATGTAATCGACTCATCCCCGACCTCCCCCAAGCTGCTGTTGTGGCCAAAGTTTAAAATAATACTAATTATTGTTATATTTCGGTGACCGGAGATTGAATTCAAACACAGATCTTACAAAACCAGAAAACATTCCATCAAATGCTTTATTCTACCAATACACCACTCTGGAATTTTACTCTATTTATCGACCCCGAACTGATAAAAGGCATATGTGACCGAAGTGATGGATTTAAATATTTAACTCATCAAAGTATAAGGAATATTCTGAAATCAAATATTTTACTCAATTGAATATTGTAAACTGTTATATATATTATATAAAGTATTATAAATTAACTAATCGATAATATTTTATAAATATATCGATATTTAAATTATTAACACACAGGTTTTGTATGAATACAATAAGTAAGTGATACCAATGCCTAACATAATAAAACCATTAACCTCAGGAGAGGAAAAAAAACGCTAGAATCCAGCGAAATTCGATCTCATGACCTTCTGGGAGTTAAGCAGATGTAATAGCCGCTACGCCGTGGAAACAGTATTTAGTAACCCCGTCAAATATTGTTTTATCATTCACGAGTTGTATCTAATGCTGAATTTAATGTTGAATTCATTTTCAAAACACAATGGAGTATCAGAAACTGTGAATTAGCTAAATGTATTTAGGGTTTCCAATCCTGCTGCAGTTCACTTTCCATTTAATTTAGACAAAATCGGGGTTGGAGTATTAGTACCAATGACTATAGTAACTGCAACAAACTAAATATAGCAATCTCCTTTATTAACGAATCCTGTGTAAAATCAAAAGAGTAAACAAATGATAGGTTCCAGCGAGTTTAGAACTCACGACCTTCTGCGTGTTAAGCAGATGTCATAACCACTACACCATGGAACCAGTTGTTAGAGACAATGTCAAATATTGTTTTATCATGCACGAGTGGTATCTAATACTGAATTTAATGTTGAATTCATTTTCAAAACACAATGGAGTATCAGAAACTGTAAATTAGCTAAAAGTATTTAGGGTTTCGAATCCTGCTGCAGTTCACTTTCCATTTAATGTAGACTAATTCGGGGTTGGAGTATTAGCACCAATAACTCTAGTAAATGCAACAAACTTAATATAGCAATCTCCTCTATAAAAAATTCCGGTGTAAAAGCAAAAGAGAAAACAAATGCTAGGTTCAGCGAGTTTCGAACTCACGACCTTCTGCGTGTAAAGCAGATGTGATATCCACTACACCATGGAACCATATACCGGCTGTTTTCCATCATTATCATATTATATTTTAGCTGTGAAGAGCAGAGCTGGCCGAATCGTTAGAACGCCCGTCAAAATGAATAGCAGCATTTCGTCCGTACTTACGTTCTGAGCTCAAATTCATACTTTTCGGGTCGATAAATTAAGTACCAGTGAAAAACTGAGGTTGCTGTAATCGACTCATCCCCGACCTCCCCGAAGCTGCTGTTGTGGCCAAAATTTGAAATAATACTAATTATTGTTATATTTCGGTGACCGGAGATTGAATTCAAACACAGAACTTACAAAACCAGAAAACATTCCATCAAATGCTTTATTCTACCAATACACCACTCTGGAATTTTACTCTATTTATCGAGCCCGAACTGATAAAAGGCATATGTGACCGAAGTGATGGATTTAAATATTTAACTCATCAAAGTATAAGGAATATTCTGAAGTCAAAGATTTTACTCAATTGAATATTGTAAGCTGTTATATATATTATATAAAGTATTATAAATTAACTAATCGATAATATTTTATAAATATATCGATATTTAAATTATTAACACACAGGTTTTGTATGAATACAATAAGTAAGTGATACCAATGCCTAACATAATAAAACCATTAACCTCAGGAGAGGGAAAAAAACGCTAGAATCCAGCGAAATTCGATCTCATGACCTTCTGCGAGTTAAGCAGATGTAATAGCCGCTACACTGTGGAAGCAGTATTTAGTAACCCTGTCAAATATTGTTTTATCATTCACGAGTTGTATCTAATGCTGAATTTAATGTTGAATTCATTTTCAAAACACAATGGAGTATCAGAAACTGTGAATTAGCTAAATGTATTTAGGGTTTCCAATCCTGCTGCAGTTCACTTTCCATTTAATTTAGACAAAATCGGGGTTGGAGTATTAGTACCAATGACTATAGTAACTGCAACAAACTAAATATAGCAATCTCCGTTATTAACGAATCCTGTGTAAAATCAAAAGAGAAAACAAATGATAGGTTCCAGCGAGTTTCGAACTCACGACCTTCTGCGTGTTAAGCAGATGTGATAACCACTACACCATGGAACCAGTTGTTAGTGACCGTGTCAAATATTGTTTTATCATGCACGAGTGGTATCTAATACTGAATTTAATGTTGAATTCCTTTACAAAACACAATGGAGTATCAGAAACTGTAAATTAGCTAAAAGTATTTAGGGTTTCGAATCCTGCTGCGTTTCACTTTCCATTTAATGTAGACTAATTCGGGGTTGGAGTATTAGCACCAATAACTCTAGTAAATGCAACAAACTAAATATAGCAATCTCCTCTATAAAAAATACCTGTGTAAAATCAAAAGAGAAAGCAAATGATAGGTTCCAGCGAGTTTCGAACTCACGAACTTCTGCGTGTTAAGCAGATGTGATAAACACTACACCATGGAACCATATGCCGGCTGCTTTCCATCGTTGTCATATTATATTGGAGCTGTGAAGAGCAGAGCTGGCCGAATCGTTAGAACGCCCGTCAAAATGAATAGTAGCATTTCGTCCGTACTTACGTTCTGAGCTCAAATTCATCCTTTTCTGGTCGATAAATTAAGTACCAGTGAAAAACTGAGGTCGATGTAATCGACTCATCCCCGACCTCCCCCAAGCTGCTGTTGTGGCCAAAATTTGAAATAATACTAATTATTGTTATATTTCGGTGACCGGAGATTGAATTCAAACACAGATCTTACAAAACCAGAAAACATTCCATCAAATGCTTTATTCCACCAATACATCACTCTGGAATTTTACTCTATTTATCGAGCCCGAACTGATAAAAGGCAGAAGTGACCGAAGTGATGGATTTAAATATTTAACTCATCAAAGTATAAGGAATATTCTGAAGTTAAAGATTTTACTCAATTGAATATTGTAAACTGTTATATATATTATATAAAGTATTATAAATTAACTAATCGATAATATTTTATAAATATATCGATATTTAAATTATTAACACACAGGTTTTGTATGAATACAATAAGTAAGTGATACCAATGCCTAACATAATAAAACCATTAACCTCAGGAGAGGGGAAAAAAACGCTAGAATCCAACGAAATTCGATCTCATGACCTTCTTTGAGTTAAGCAGATGTAATAGCCACTACACCGTGGAAACAGTATTTAGTAACCCCGTCAAATATTGTTTTATCATTCACGAGTTGTATCTAATGCTGAATTTAATGTTGAATTCATTTTCAAAACACAATGGAGTATCAGAAACTGTGAATTAGCTAAATGTATTTAGGGTTTCCAATCCTGCTGCAGTTCACTTTCCATTTAATTTAGACAAAATCGGGGTTGGAGTAATAGTACCAATGACTATAGTAACTGCAACAAACTAAATATAGCAATCTCCTTTATTAACGAATCCTGTGTAAAATCAAAAGAGAAAACAAATGATAGGTTCCAGCGAGTTTCGAACTCACGACCTTCTGCGTGTTGCGCAGATGTGATAACCACTACACCATGGAACCAGTTGTTAGTGACACCGTCAAATATTGTTTTATCATTCACGATTTGTATCTAATACAGAATTTAATGTTGAATTCCTTTTCAAAACACAATGGAGTATCAGAAACTGTAAATTAGCTAAAAGTATTTAGGGTTTCGAATCCTGCTGCAGTTCACTTTCCATTTAATGTAGACTAATTCGGGGTTGGAGTATTAGCACCAATAACTCTAGTAAATGCAACAAACTTAATATAGCAATCTCCTCTATAAAAAATTCCGGTGTAAAAGAAAAAGAGAAAACAAATGCTAGGTTCCAGTGAGTTTCGAACTCACGACCTTCTGCGTGTAAAGCAGATGTGATAACCACTACACCATGGAACCATATACCGGCTGTTTTCCATCATTATCATATTATATTGGAGCTGTGAAGAGCAGAGCTGGCCGAATCGTTAGAACGCCCGTCAAAATGAATAGCAGCATTTCGTCCGTACTTACGTTCTGAGCTCAAATTCATACTTTTCGGGTCGATAAATTAAGTACCAGTGAAAAACTGAGGTTGCTGTAATCGACTCATCCCCGACCTCCCCGAAGCTGCTGTTGTGGCCAAAATTTGAAATAATACTAATTATTGTTATATTTCGGTGACCGGAGATTGAATTCAAACACAGAACTTACAAAACCAGAAAACATTCCATCAAATGCTTTATTCTACCAATACACCACTCTGGAATTTTACTCTATTTATCGAGCCCGAACTGATAAAAGGCATATGTGACCGAAGTGATGGATTTAAATATTTAACTCATCAAAGTATAAGGAATATTCTGAAGTCAAAGATTTTACTCAATTGAATATTGTAAACTGTTATATATATTATATAAAGTATTATAAATTAACTAATCGATAATATTTTATAAATATATCGATATTTAAATTATTAACACACAGGTTTTGTATGAATACAATAAGTAAGTGATACCAATGCCTAACATAATAAAACCATTAACCTCAGGAGAGGGGAAAAAAACGCTAGAATCCAACGAAATTCGATCTCATGACCTTCTGGGAGTTAAGCAGATGTAATAGCCGCTACACCGTGGAAACAGTATTTAGTAACCCCGTCAAATATTGTTTTATCATTCACGAGTTGTATCTAATGCTGAATTTAATGTTGAATTCATTTTCAAAACACAATGGAGTTTCAGAAACTGTGAATTAGCTAAATGTATTTAGGGTTTCCAATCCTGCTGCAGTTCACTTTCCATTTAATGTAGACTAATTCGGGGTTGGAGTATTAGCACCAATAACTCTAGTAAATGCAACAAACTAAATATAGCAATCTCCTCTATAAAAAATACCTGTGTAAAATCAAAAGAGAAAGCAAATGATAGGTTCCAGCGAGTTTCGAACTCACGACCTTCCGCGTGTTAAGCAGATGCGATAACCACTACACCATGGAACCAGTTGTTAGTGACACCGTCAAATATTGTTTTATCATTCACGATTTGTATCTAATACAGAATTTAATTTTGAATTCCTTTTCAAAACACAATGGAGTATCAGAAACTGTAAATTAGCTAAAAGTATTTAGGGTTTCGAATCCTGCTGCAGTTCACTTTCCATTTAATGTAGACTAATTCGGGGTTGGAGTATTAGCACCAATAACTCTAGTAAATGCAACAAACTTAATATAGCAATCTCCTATATAAAAAATTCCGGTGTAAAAGAAAAAGAGAAAACAAATGCTAGGTTCCAGTGAGTTTCGAACTCACGACCTTCTGCGTGTAAAGCAGATGTGATAACCACTACACCATGGAACCATATACCGGCTGTTTTCCATCATTATCATATTATATTGGAGCTGTGAAGAGCAGAGCTGGCCGAATCGTTAGAACGCCCGTCAAAATGAATAGCAGCATTTCGTCCGTACTTACGTTCTGAGCTCAAATTCATACTTTTCGGGTCGATAAATTAAGTACCAGTGAAAAACTGAGGTTGCTGTAATCGACTCATCCCCGACCTCCCCCAAGCTGCTGTTGTGGCCAAAATTTGAAATAATACTAATTATTGTTATATTTCGGTGACCGGAGATTGAATTCAAACACAGATCTTACAAAACCAGAAAACATTCCATCAAATGCTTTATTCTACCAATACATCACTCTGGAATTTTACTCTATTTATCGACCCCGAACTGATAAAAGGCATATGTGACCGAAGTGATGGATTTAAATATTTAACTCATCAAAGTATAAGGAATATTCTGAAGTTAAAGATTTTACTCAATTGAATATTGTAAACTGTTATATATATTATATAAAGTATTATAAATTAACTAATCGATAATATTTTATAAATATATCGATATTTAAATTATTAACACACAGGTTTTGTATGAATACAATAAGTAAGTGATACCAATGCCTAACATAATAAAACCATTAACCTCAGGAGAGGGGAAAAAAACGCTAGAATCCAACGAAATTCGATCTCATGACCTTCTTTGAGTTAAGCAGATGTAATAGCCACTACACCGTGGAAACAGTATTTAGTAACCCCGTCAAATATTGTTTTATCATTCACGAGTTGTATCTAATGCTGAATTTAATGTTGAATTCATTTTCAAAACACAATGGAGTCTCAGAAACTGTGAATTAGCTAAATGTATTTAGGGTTTCCAATCCTGCTGCAGTTCACTTTCCATTTAATGTAGACTAATTCGGGGTTGGAGTATTAGCACCAATAACTCTAGTAAATGCAACAAACTAACTATAGCAATCTCCTCTATAAAAAATACCTGTGTAAAATCAAAAGAGAAAGCAAATGATAGGTTCCAGCGAGTTTCGAACTCACGACCTTCTGCGTGTTAAGCAGATGTGATAACCACTACACCATGGAACCAGTTGTTAGTGACACCGTCAAATATTGTTTTATCATTCACGATTTGTATCTAATACAGAATTTAATGTTGAATTCCTTTTCAAAACACAATGGAGTATCAGAAACTGTAAATTAGCTAAAAGTATTTAGGGTTTCGAATCCTGCTGCAGTTCACTTTCCATTTAATGTAGACTAATTCGGGGTTGGAGTATTAGCACCAATAACTCTAGTAAATGCAACAAACTTAATATAGCAATCTCCTCTATAAAAAATTCCGGTGTAAAAGAAAAAGAGAAAACAAATGCTAGGTTCCAGCGAGTTTCGAACTCACGACCGTCTGCGTGTAAAGCAGATGTGATAACCACTACACCATGGAACCATATACCGGCTGTTTTCCATCATTATCATATTATATTGGAGCTGTGAAGAGCAGAGCTGGCCGAATCGTTAGAACGCCCGTCAAAATGAATAGCAGCATTTCGTCCGTACTTACGTTCTGAGCTCAAATTCATACTTTTCGGGTCGATAAATTAAGTACCAGTGAAAAACTGAGGTTGCTGTAATCGACTCATCCCCGACCTCCCCGAAGCTGCTGTTGTGGCCAAAATTTGAAATAATACTAATTATTGTTATATTTCGGTGACCGGAGATTGAATTCAAACACAGAACTTACAAAACCAGAAAACATTCCATCAAATGCTTTATTCTACCAATACACCACTCTGGAATTTTACTCTATTTATCGAGCCCGAACTGATAAAAGGCATATGTGACCGAAGTGATGGATTTAAATATTTAACTCATCAAAGTATAAGGAATATTCTGAAGTCAAAGATTTTACTCAATTGAATATTGTAAACTGTTATATATATTATATAAAGTATTATAAATTAAATAATCGATAATATTTTATAAATATATCGATATTTAAATTATTAACACACAGGTTTTGTATGAATACAATAAGTAAGTGATACCAATACCTAACATAATAAAACCATTAACCTCAGGAGAGGGAAAAAAACGCTAGAATCCAGCGAAATTCGATCTCATGACCTTCTGCGAGTTAAGCAGATGTAATAGCCGCTACACTGTGGAAGCAGTATTTAGTAACCCCGTCAAATATTGTTTTATCATTCACGAGTTGTATCTAATGCTGAATTTAATGTTGAATTCATTTTCAAAACACAATGGAGTATCAGAAACTGTGAATTAGCTAAATGTATTTAGGGTTTCCAATCCTGCTGCAGTTCACTTTCCATTTAATTTAGACAAAATCGGGGTTGGAGTATTAGTACCAATGACTATAGTAACTGCAACAAACTAAATATAGCAATCTCCGTTATTAACGAATCCTGTGTAAAATCAAAAGAGAAAACAAAAGATAGGTTCCAGCGAGTTTCGAACTCACGACCTTCTGCGTGTTAAGCAGATGTGATAACCACTACACCATGGAACCAGTTGTTAGTGACCGTGTCAAATATTGTTTTATCATGCACGAGTGGTATCTAATACTGAATTTAATGTTGAATTCCTTTACAAAACACAATGGAGTATCAGAAACTGTAAATTAGCTAAAAGTATTTAGGGTTTCGAATCCTGCTGCATTTCACTTTCCATTTAATGTAGACTAATTCGGGGTTGGAGTATTAGCACCAATAACTCTAGTAAATGCAACAAACTAAATATAGCAATCTCCTCTATAAAAAATACCTGTGTAAAATCAAAAGAGAAAGCAAATGATAGGTTCCAGCGAGTTTCGAACTCACGAACTTCTGCGTGTTAAGCAGATGTGATAAACACTACACCATGGAACCATATGCCGGCTGCTTTCCATCGTTGTCATATTATATTGGAGCTGTGAAGAGCAGAGCTCGCCGAATCGTTAGAACGCCCGTCAAAATGAATAGTAGCATTTCGTCCGTACTTAAGTTCTCAGCTCAAATTCATCCTTTTCGGGTCGATAAATTAAGTACCAGTGAAAAACTGAGGTTGCTGTAATCGACTCATCCCCGACCTCCCCGAAGCTGCTGTTGTGGCCAAAATTTGAAATAATACTAATTATTGTTATATTTCGGTGACCGGAGATTGAATTCAAACTCAGATCTTACAAAACCAGAAAACATTCCATCAAATGCTTTATTCTACCAATACATCACTCTGGAATTTTACTCTATTTATCGAGCCCGAACTGATAAAAGGCAGAAGTGACCGAAGTGATGGATTTAAATATTTAACTCATCAAAGTATAAGGAATATTCTGAAGTCAAAGATTTTACTCAATTGAATATTGTAAACTGTTATATATATTATATAAAGTATTATAAATTAACTAATCGATAATATTTTATAAATATATCGATATTTAAATTATTAACACACAGGTTTTGTATGAATACAATAAGTAAGTGATACCAATGCCTAACATAATAAAACCATTAACCTCAGGAGAGGGGAAAAAAACGCTAGAATCCAACGAAATTCGATCTCATGACCTTCTTTGAGTTAATCAGATGTAATAGCCACTACACCGTGGAAACAGTATTTAGTAACCCCGTCAAATATTGTTTTATCATTCACGAGTTGTATCTAATGCTGAATTTAATGTTGAATTCATTTTCAAAACACAATGGAGTATCAGAAACTGTGAATTAGCTAAATGTATTTAGGGTTTCCAATCCTGCTGCAGTTCACTTTCCATTTAATGTAGACTAATTCGGGGTTGGAGTATTAGCACCAATAACTCTAGTAAATGCAACAAACTTAATATAGCAATCTCCTATATAAAAAATTCCGGTGTAAAAGAAAAAGAGAAAACAAATGCTAGGTTCCAGTGAGTTTCGAACTCACGACCTTCTGCGTGTAAAGCAGATGTGATAACCACTACACCATGGAACCATATAACGGCTGTTTTCCATCATTATCATATTATATTGGAGCTGTGAAGAGCAGAGCTGGCCGAATCGTTAGAACGCCCGTCAAAATGAATAGCAGCATTTCGTCCGTACTTACGTTCTGAGCTCAAATTCATACTTTTCGGGTCGATAAATTAAGTACCAGTGAAAAACTGAGGTTGCTGTAATCGACTCATCCCCGACCTCCCCCAAGCTGCTGTTGTGGCCAAAATTTGAAATAATACTAATTATTGTTATATTTCGGTGACCGGAGATTGAATTCAAACACAGATCTTACAAAACCAGAAAACATTCCATCAAATGCTTTATTCTACCAATACATCACTCTGGAATTTTACTCTATTTATCGACCCCGAACTGATAAAAGGCATATGTGACCGAAGTGATGGATTTAAATATTTAACTCATCAAAGTATAAGGAATATTCTGAAGTTAAAGATTTTACTCAATTGAATATTGTAAACTGTTATATATATTATATAAAGTATTATAAATTAACTAATCGATAATATTTTATAAATATATCGATATTTAAATTATTAACACACAGGTTTTGTATGAATACAATAAGTAAGTGATACCAATGCCTAACATAATAAAACCATTAACCTCAGGAGAGGGGAAAAAAACGCTAGAATCCAACGAAATTCGATCTCATGACCTTCTTTGAGTTAAGCAGATGTAATAGCCACTACACCGTGGAAACAGTATTTAGTAACCCCGTCAAATATTGTTTTATCATTCACGAGTTGTATCTAATGCTGAATTTAATGTTGAATTCATTTTCAAAACACAATGGAGTATCAGAAACTGTGAATTAGCTAAATGTATTTAGGGTTTCCAATCCTGCTGCAGTTCACTTTCCATTTAATTTAGACAAAATCGGGGTTGGAGTAATAGTACCAATGACTATAGTAACTGCAACAAACTAAATATAGCAATCTCCTTTATTAACGAATCCTGTGTAAAATCAAAAGAGAAAACAAATGATAGGTTCCAGCGAGTTTCGAACTCACGACCTTCTGCGTGTTAAGCAGATGTGATAACCACTACACCATGGAACCATATACCGGCTGTTTTCGATCATTGTCATATTATATTGGAGCTGTGAAGAGCAGAGCTGGCCGAATCGTTAGAACGCCCGTCAAAATGAATAGCAGCATTTCGTCCGTACTTACGTTCTCAGCTCAAATTCATTCTTTTCGGGTCGATAAATTAAGTACCAGTGAAAAACTGAGGTTGCTGTAATCGACTCATCCCCGACCTCCCCGAAGCTGCTGTTGTGGCCAAAATTTGAACTAATACTAATTATTGTTATATTTCGATGACCGGAGATTGAATTCAAACACAGATCTTACAAAACCAGAAAACATTCCATCAAATGCTTTATTCTACCAATACACCACTCTGGAATTTTACTCTATTTATCGACCCCGAACTGATAAAAGGCCTATGTGACCGAAGTGATGGATTTAAATATTCAACTCATCAAAGTATAAGGAATATTCTGAAGTCAAAGATTTTACTCAATTGAATATTGTAAACTGTTATATATATTATATAAAGTATTATAAATTAACTAATCGATAATATTTTATAAATATATAGATATTTAAATTATTAACATGCAGGTTTTGTATGAATACAATAAGTAAGTGATACCAATGCCTAACATAATAAAACCATTAACCTCAGGAGAGGAAAAAAAAAACGCTAGAATCCAGCGAAATTCGATCTCATGACATTCTTTGAGTTAAGCAGATGTAATAGCCGCTACACCGTGGAAACAGTATTTAGTAACCCCGTCAAATATTGTTTTATCATTCACGAGTTGTATCTAATGCTGAATTTAATGTTGAATTCATTTTCAAAACACAATGGAGTCTCAGAAACTGTGAATTAGCTAAATGTATTTAGGGTTTCCAATCCTGCTGCAGTTCACTTTCCATTTAATGTAGACTAATTCGGGGTTGGAGTATTAGCACCAATAACTCTAGTAAATGCAACAAACTAACTATAGCAATCTCCTCTATAAAAAATACCTGTGTAAAATCAAAAGAGAAAGCAAATGATAGGTTCCAGCGAGTTTCGAACTCACGACCTTCTGCGTGTTAAGCAGATGTGATAACCACTACACCATGGAACCAGTTGTTAGTGACACCGTCAAATATTGTTTTATCATTCACGATTTGTATCTAATACAGAATTTAATGTTGAATTCCTTTTCAAAACACAATGGAGTATCAGAAACTGTAAATTAGCTAAAAGTATTTAGGGTTTCGAATCCTGCTGCAGTTCACTTTCCATTTAATGTAGACTAATTCGGGGTTGGAGTATTAGCACCAATAACTCTAGTAAATGCAACAAACTTAATATAGCAATCTCCTCTATAAAAAATTCCGGTGTAAAAGAAAAAGAGAAAACAAATGCTAGGTTCCAGCGAGTTTCGAACTCACGACCGTCTGCGTGTAAAGCAGATGTGATAACCACTACACCATGGAACCATATACCGGCTGTTTTCCATCATTATCATATTATATTGGAGCTGTGAAGAGCAGAGCTGGCCGAATCGTTAGAACGCCCGTCAAAATGAATAGCAGCATTTCGTCCGTACTTACGTTCTGAGCTCAAATTCATACTTTTCGGGTCGATAAATTAAGTACCAGTGAAAAACTGAGGTTGCTGTAATCGACTCATCCCCGACCTCCCCGAAGCTGCTGTTGTGGCCAAAATTTGAAATAATACTAATTATTGTTATATTTCGGTGACCGGAGATTGAATTCAAACACAGAACTTACAAAACCAGAAAACATTCCATCAAATGCTTTATTCTACCAATACACCCTCTGGAATTTTACTCTATTTATCGAGCCCGAACTGATAAAAGGCATATGTGACCGAAGTGATGGATTTAAATATTTAACTCATCAAAGTATAAGGAATATTCTGAAGTCACAGATTTTACTCAATTGAATATTGTAAACTGTTATATATATTATATAAAGTATTATAAATTAACTAATCGATAATATTTTATAAATATATCGATATTTAAATTATTAACACACAGGTTTTGTATGAATACAATAAGTAAGTGATACCAATACCTAACATAATAAAACCATTAACCTCAGGAGAGGGAAAAAAACGCTAGAATCCAGCGAAATTCGATCTCATGACCTTCTGCGAGTTAAGCAGATGTAATAGCCGCTACACTGTGGAAGCAGTATTTAGTAACCCTGTCAAATATTGTTTTATCATTCACGAGTTGTATCTAATGCTGAATTTAATGTTGAATTCATTTTCAAAACACAATGGAGTATCAGAAACTGTGAATTAGCTAAATGTATTTAGGGTTTCGAATCCTGCTGCAGTTCACTTTCCATTTAATTTAGACAAAATCGGGGTTGGAGTATTAGTACCAATGACTATAGTAACTGCAACAAACTAAATATAGCAATCTCCGTTATTAACGAATCCTGTGTAAAATCAAAAGAGAAAACAAAAGATAGGTTCCAGCGAGTTTCGAACTCACGACCTTCTGCGTGTTAAGCAGATGTGATAACCACTACACCATGGAACCAGTTGTTAGTGACCGTGTCAAATATTGTTTTATCATGCACGAGTGGTATCTAATACTGAATTTAATGTTGAATTCCTTTACAAAACACAATGGAGTATCAGACACTGTAAATTAGCTAAAAGTATTTAGGGTTTCGAATCCTGCTGCAGTTCACTTTCCATTTAATGTAGACTAATTCGGGGTTGGAGTATTAGCACCAATAACTCTAGTAAATGCAACAAACTTAATATAGCAATCTCCTATATAAAAAATTCCGGTGTAAAAGAAAAAGAGAAAACAAATGCTAGGTTCCAGTGAGTTTCGAACTCACGACCTTCTGCGTGTAAAGCAGATGTGATAACCACTACACCATGGAACCATATACCGGCTGTTTTCCATCATTATCATATTATATTGGAGCTGTGAAGAGCAGAGCTGGCCGAATCGTTAGAACGCCCGTCAAAATGAATAGCAGCATTTCGTCCGTACTTACGTTCTGAGCTCAAATTCATACTTTTCGGGTCGATAAATTAAGTACCAGTGAAAAACTGAGGTTGCTGTAATCGACTCATCCCCGACCTCCCCCAAGCTGCTGTTGTGGCCAAAATTTGAAATAATACTAATTATTGTTATATTTCGGTGACCGGAGATTGAATTCAAACACAGATCTTACAAAACCAGAAAACATTCCATCAAATGCTTTATTCTACCAATACATCACTCTGGAATTTTACTCTATTTATCGACCCCGAACTGATAAAAGGCATATGTGACCGAAGTGATGGATTTAAATATTTAACTCATCAAAGTATAAGGAATATTCTGAAGTTAAAGATTTTACTCAATTGAATATTGTAAACTGTTATATATATTATATAAAGTATTATAAATTAACTAATCGATAATATTTTATAAATATATCGATATTTAAATTATTAACACACAGGTTTTGTATGAATACAATAAGTAAGTGATACCAATGCCTAACATAATAAAACCATTAACCTCAGGAGAGGGGAAAAAAACGCTAGAATCCAACGAAATTCGATCTCATGACCTTCTTTGAGTTAAGCAGATGTAATAGCCACTACACCGTGGAAACAGTATTTAGTAACCCCGTCAAATATTGTTTTATCATTCACGAGTTGTATCTAATGCTGAATTTAATGTTGAATTCATTTTCAAAACACAATGGAGTCTCAGAAACTGTGAATTAGCTAAATGTATTTAGGGTTTCCAATCCTGCTGCAGTTCACTTTCCATTTAATGTAGACTAATTCGGGGTTGGAGTATTAGCACCAATAACTCTAGTAAATGCAACAAACTAACTATAGCAATCTCCTCTATAAAAAATACCTGTGTAAAATCAAAAGAGAAAGCAAATGATAGGTTCCAGCGAGTTTCGAACTCACGACCTTCTGCGTGTTAAGCAGATGTGATAACCACTACACCATGGAACCAGTTGTTAGTGACACCGTCAAATATTGTTTTATCATTCACGATTTGTATCTAATACAGAATTTAATGTTGAATTCCTTTTCAAAACACAATGGAGTATCAGAAACTGTAAATTAGCTAAAAGTATTTAGGGTTTCGAATCCTGCTGCAGTTCACTTTCCATTTAATGTAGACTAATTCGGGGTTGGAGTATTAGCACCAATAACTCTAGTAAATGCAACAAACTTAATATAGCAATCTCCTCTATAAAAAATTCCGGTGTAAAAGAAAAAGAGAAAACAAATGCTAGGTTCCAGCGAGTTTCGAACTCACGACCGTCTGCGTGTAAAGCAGATGTGATAACCACTACACCATGGAACCATATACCGGCTGTTTTCCATCATTATCATATTATATTGGAGCTGTGAAGAGCAGAGCTGGCCGAATCGTTAGAACGCCCGTCAAAATGAATAGCAGCATTTCGTCCGTACTTACGTTCTGAGCTCAAATTCATACTTTTCGGGTCGATAAATTAAGTACCAGTGAAAAACTGAGGTTGCTGTAATCGACTCATCCCCGACCTCCCCGAAGCTGCTGTTGTGGCCAAAATTTGAAATAATACTAATTATTGTTATATTTCGGTGACCGGAGATTGAATTCAAACACAGAACTTACAAAACCAGAAAACATTCCATCAAATGCTTTATTCTACCAATACACCACTCTGGAATTTTACTCTATTTATCGAGCCCGAACTGATAAAAGGCATATGTGACCGAAGTGATGGATTTAAATATTTAACTCATCAAAGTATAAGGAATATTCTGAAGTCAAAGATTTTACTCAATTGAATATTGTAAACTGTTATATATATTATATAAAGTATTATAAATTAAATAATCGATAATATTTTATAAATATATCGATATTTAAATTATTAACACACAGGTTTTGTATGAATACAATAAGTAAGTGATACCAATACCTAACATAATAAAACCATTAACCTCAGGAGAGGGAAAAAAACGCTAGAATCCAGCGAAATTCGATCTCATGACCTTCTGCGAGTTAAGCAGATGTAATAGCCGCTACACTGTGGAAGCAGTATTTAGTAACCCCGTCAAATATTGTTTTATCATTCACGAGTTGTATCTAATGCTGAATTTAATGTTGAATTCATTTTCAAAACACAATGGAGTATCAGAAACTGTGAATTAGCTAAATGTATTTAGGGTTTCCAATCCTGCTGCAGTTCACTTTCCATTTAATTTAGACAAAATCGGGGTTGGAGTATTAGTACCAATGACTATAGTAACTGCAACAAACTAAATATAGCAATCTCCGTTATTAACGAATCCTGTGTAAAATCAAAAGAGAAAACAAAAGATAGGTTCCAGCGAGTTTCGAACTCACGACCTTCTGCGTGTTAAGCAGATGTGATAACCACTACACCATGGAACCAGTTGTTAGTGACCGTGTCAAATATTGTTTTATCATGCACGAGTGGTATCTAATACTGAATTTAATGTTGAATTCCTTTACAAAACACAATGGAGTATCAGAAACTGTAAATTAGCTAAAAGTATTTAGGGTTTCGAATCCTGCTGCATTTCACTTTCCATTTAATGTAGACTAATTCGGGGTTGGAGTATTAGCACCAATAACTCTAGTAAATGCAACAAACTAAATATAGCAATCTCCTCTATAAAAAATACCTGTGTAAAATCAAAAGAGAAAGCAAATGATAGGTTCCAGCGAGTTTCGAACTCACGAACTTCTGCGTGTTAAGCAGATGTGATAAACACTACACCATGGAACCATATGCCGGCTGCTTTCCATCGTTGTCATATTATATTGGAGCTGTGAAGAGCAGAGCTCGCCGAATCGTTAGAACGCCCGTCAAAATGAATAGTAGCATTTCGTCCGTACTTAAGTTCTCAGCTCAAATTCATCCTTTTCGGGTCGATAAATTAAGTACCAGTGAAAAACTGAGGTTGCTGTAATCGACTCATCCCCGACCTCCCCGAAGCTGCTGTTGTGGCCAAAATTTGAAATAATACTAATTATTGTTATATTTCGGTGACCGGAGATTGAATTCAAACACAGATCTTACAAAACCAGAAAACATTCCATCAAATGCTTTATTCTACCAATACATCACTCTGGAATTTTACTCTATTTATCGAGCCCGAACTGATAAAAGGCAGAAGTGACCGAAGTGATGGATTTAAATATTTAACTCATCAAAGTATAAGGAATATTCTGAAGTCAAAGATTTTACTCAATTGAATATTGTAAACTGTTATATATATTATATAAAGTATTATAAATTAACTAATCGATAATATTTTATAAATATATCGATATTTAAATTATTAACACACAGGTTTTGTATGAATACAATAAGTAAGTGATACCAATGCCTAACATAATAAAACCATTAACCTCAGGAGAGGGGAAAAAAACGCTAGAATCCAACGAAATTCGATCTCATGACCTTCTTTGAGTTAATCAGATGTAATAGCCACTACACCGTGGAAACAGTATTTAGTAACCCCGTCAAATATTGTTTTATCATTCACGAGTTGTATCTAATGCTGAATTTAATGTTGAATTCATTTTCAAAACACAATGGAGTATCAGAAACTGTGAATTAGCTAAATGTATTTAGGGTTTCCAATCCTGCTGCAGTTCACTTTCCATTTAATTTAGACAAAATCGGGGTTGGAGTATTAGTACCAATGACTATAGTAACTGCAACAAACTAAATATAGCAATCTCCTTTATTAAAGAATCCTGTGTAAAATCAAAAGAGAAAACAAATGATAGGTTCCAGCGAGTTTCGAACTCACGACCTTCTGCGTGTGAAGCAAATGTGATAACCACTACACCATGGAACCATATACCGGCTGCTTTCCATCATTGTCATATTATATTGGAGCTGTGAAGAGCAGAGCTGGCCGAATCGTTAGAACGCCCGTCAAAATGAATAGCAGCATTTCGTCCGTACTTACGTTCTCAGCTCAAATTCATTCTTTTCGGGTCGATAAATTAAGTACCAGTGAAAAACTGAGGTTGCTGTAATCGACTCATCCCCGACCTCCCCGAAGCTGCTGTTGTGGCCAAAATTTGAACTAATACTAATTATTGTTATATTTCGATGACCGGAGATTGAATTCAAACACAGATCTTACAAAACCAGAAAACATTCCATCAAATGCTTTATTCTACCAATACACCACTCTGGAATTTTACTCTATTTATCGACCCCGAACTGATAAAAGGCATATGTGACCGAAGTGATGGATTTAAATATTCAACTCATCAAAGTATAAGGAATATTCTGAAGTCAAATATTTTACTCAATTGAATATTGTAAACTGTTATATATATTATATAAAGTATTATAAATTAACTAATTGATAATATTTTATAAATATATCGATATTTAAATTATTAACAT
Organism: Octopus bimaculoides; assembly: GCF_046866305.1. Lineage (NCBI taxonomy): Eukaryota > Metazoa > Mollusca > Cephalopoda > Octopoda > Octopodidae > Octopus > Octopus bimaculoides. The sequence goes on from NC_142937.1 coordinate 39,278,371, forward strand.
GCAGGTTTTGTATGAATACAATAAGTAAGTGATACCAATGCCTAACATAATAAAACCATTAACCTCAGGAGAGGAAAATAAAAACGCTAGAATCCAGCGAAATTCGATCTCATGACATTCTTTGAGTTAAGCAGATGTAATAGCCGCTACACCGTGGAAATAGTATTTAGTAACCCCGTCAAATATTGTTTTATCATTCACGAGTTGTATCTAATGCTGAATTTAATGTTGAATTCATTTTCAAAACACAATGGAGTTTCAGAAACTGTGAATTAGCTAAATGTATTTAGGGTTTCCAATCCTGCTGCAGTTCACTTTCCATTTAATGTAGACTAATTCGGGGTTGGAGTATTAGCACCAATAACTCTAGTAAATGCAACAAACTAAATATAGCAATCTCCTCTATAAAAAATACCTGTGTAAAATCAAAAGAGAAAGCAAATGATAGGTTCCAGCGAGTTTCGAACTCACGACCTTCCGCGTGTTAAGCAGATGTGATAACCACTACACCATGGAACCAGTTGTTAGTGACACCGTCAAATATTGTTTTATCATTCACGATTTGTATCTAATACAGAATTTAATTTTGAATTCCTTTTCAAAACACAATGGAGTATCAGAAACTGTAAATTAGCTAAAAGTATTTAGGGTTTCGAATCCTGCTGCAGTTCACTTTCCATTTAATGTAGACTAATTCGGGGTTGGAGTATTAGCACCAATAACTCTAGTAAATGCAACAAACTTAATATAGCAATCTCCTATATAAAAAATTCCGGTGTAAAAGAAAAAGAGAAAACAAATGCTAGGTTCCAGTGAGTTTCGAACTCACGACCTTCTGCGTGTAAAGCAGATGTGATAACCACTACACCATGGAACCATATACCGGCTGTTTTCCATCATTATCATATTATATTGGAGCTGTGAAGAGCAGAGCTGGCCGAATCGTTAGAACGCCCGTCAAAATGAATAGCAGCATTTCGTCCGTACTTACGTTCTGAGCTCAAATTCATACTTTTCGGGTCGATAAATTAAGTACCAGTGAAAAACTGAGGTTGCTGTAATCGACTCATCCCCGACCTCCCCCAAGCTGCTGTTGTGGCCAAAATTTGAAATAATACTAATTATTGTTATATTTCGGTGACCGGAGATTGAATTCAAACACAGATCTTACAAAACCAGAAAACATTCCATCAAATGCTTTATTCTACCAATACATCACTCTGGAATTTTACTCTATTTATCGACCCCGAACTGATAAAAGGCATATGTGACCGAAGTGATGGATTTAAATATTTAACTCATCAAAGTATAAGGAATATTCTGAAGTTAAAGATTTTACTCAATTGAATATTGTAAACTGTTATATATATTATATAAAGTATTATAAATTAACTAATCGATAATATTTTATAAATATATCGATATTTAAATTATTAACACACAGGTTTTGTATGAATACAATAAGTAAGTGATACCAATGCCTAACATAATAAAACCATTAACCTCAGGAGAGGGGAAAAAAACGCTAGAATCCAACGAAATTCGATCTCATGACCTTCTTTGAGTTAAGCAGATGTAATAGCCACTACACCGTGGAAACAGTATTTAGTAACCCCGTCAAATATTGTTTTATCATTCACGAGTTGTATCTAATGCTGAATTTAATGTTGAATTCATTTTCAAAACACAATGGAGTATCAGAAACTGTGAATTAGCTAAATGTATTTAGGGTTTCCAATCCTGCTGCAGTTCACTTTCCATTTAATTTAGACAAAATCGGGGTTGGACTAATAGTACCAATGACTATAGTAACTGCAACAAACTAAATATAGCAATCTCCTTTATTAACGAATCCTGTGTAAAATCAAAAGAGAAAACAAATGATAGGTTCCAGCGTGTTTCGAACTCACGACCTTCTGCGTGTTAAGCAGATGTGATAACCACTACACCATGGAACCATATACCGGCTGTTTTCGATCATTGTCATATTATATTGGAGCTGTGAAGAGCAGAACTGGCCGAATCGTTAGAACGCCCGTCAAAATGAATAGCAGCATTTCGTCCGTACTTACGTTCTCAGCTCAAATTCATTCTTTTCGGGTCGATAAATTAAGTACCAGTGAAAAACTGAGGTTGCTGTAATCGACTCATCCCCGACCTCCCCCAAGCTGCTGTTGTGGCCAAAATTTGAAATAATACTAATTATTGTTATATTTCGATGACCGGAGATTGAATTCAAACACAGATCTTACAAAACCAGAAAACATTCCATCAAATGCTTTATTCTACCAATACACCACTCTGGAATTTTACTCTATTTATCGACCCCGAACTGATAAAAGGCCTATGTGACCGAAGTGATGGATTTAAATATTCAACTCATCAAAGTATAAGGAATATTCTGAAGTCAAAGATTTTACTCAATTGAATATTGTAAACTGTTATATATATTATATAAAGTATTATAAATTAACTAATCGATAATATTTTATAAATATATAGATATTTAAATTATTAACATGCAGGTTTTGTATGAATACAATAAGTAAGTGATACCAATGCCTAACATAATAAAACCATTAACCTCAGGAGAGGAAAAAAAAAACGCTAGAATCCAGCGAAATTCGATCTCATGACATTCTTTGAGTTAAGCAGATGTAATAGCCGCTACACCGTGGAAACAGTATTTAGTAACCCCGTCAAATATTGTTTTATCATTCACGAGTTGTATCTAATGCTGAATTTAATGTTGAATTCATTTTCAAAACACAATGGAGTCTCAGAAACTGTGAATTAGCTAAATGTATTTAGGGTTTCCAATCCTGCTGCAGTTCACTTTCCATTTAATGTAGACTAATTCGGGGTTTGAGTATTAGCACCAATAACTCTAGTAAATGCAACAAACTAACTATAGCAATCTCCTCTATAAAAAATACCTGTGTAAAATCAAAAGAGAAAGCAAATGATAGGTTCCAGCGAGTTTCGAACTCACGACCTTCTGCGTGTTAAGCAGATGTGATAACCACTACACCATGGAACCAGTTGTTAGTGACACCGTCAAATATTGTTTTATCATTCACGATTTGTATCTAATACAGAATTTAATGTTGAATTCCTTTTCAAAACACAATGGAGTATCAGAAACTGTAAATTAGCTAAAAGTATTTAGGGTTTCGAATCCTGCTGCAGTTCACTTTCCATTTAATGTAGACTAATTCGGGGTTGGAGTATTAGCACCAATAACTCTAGTAAATGCAACAAACTTAATATAGCAATCTCCTCTATAAAAAATTCCGGTGTAAAAGAAAAAGAGAAAACAAATGCTAGGTTCCAGCGAGTTTCGAACTCACGACCGTCTGCGTGTAAAGCAGATGTGATAACCACTACACCATGGAACCATATACCGGCTGTTTTCCATCATTATCATATTATATTGGAGCTGTGAAGAGCAGAGCTGGCCGAATCGTTAGAACGCCCGTCAAAATGAATAGCAGCATTTCGTCCGTACTTACGTTCTGAGCTCAAATTCATACTTTTCGGGTCGATAAATTAAGTACCAGTGAAAAACTGAGGTTGCTGTAATCGACTCATCCCCGACCTCCCCGAAGCTGCTGTTGTGGCCAAAATTTGAAATAATACTAATTATTGTTATATTTCGGTGACCGGAGATTGAATTCAAACACAGAACTTACAAAACCAGAAAACATTCCATCAAATGCTTTATTCTACCAATACACCCTCTGGAATTTTACTCTATTTATCGAGCCCGAACTGATAAAAGGCATATGTGACCGAAGTGATGGATTTAAATATTTAACTCATCAAAGTATAAGGAATATTCTGAAGTCACAGATTTTACTCAATTGAATATTGTAAACTGTTATATATATTATATAAAGTATTATAAATTAACTAATCGATAATATTTTATAAATATATCGATATTTAAATTATTAACACACAGGTTTTGTATGAATACAATAAGTAAGTGATACCAATACCTAACATAATAAAACCATTAACCTCAGGAGAGGGAAAAAAACGCTAGAATCCAGCGAAATTCGATCTCATGACCTTCTGCGAGTTAAGCAGATGTAATAGCCGCTACACTGTGGAAGCAGTATTTAGTAACCCTGTCAAATATTGTTTTATCATTCACGAGTTGTATCTAATGCTGAATTTAATGTTGAATTCATTTTCAAAACACAATGGAGTATCAGAATCTGTGAATTAGCTAAATGTATTTAGGGTTTCGAATCCTGCTGCAGTTCACTTTCCATTTAATTTAGACAAAATCGGGGTTGGAGTATTAGTACCAATGACTATAGTAACTGCAACAAACTAAATATAGCAATCTCCGTTATTAACGAATCCTGTGTAAAATCAAAAGAGAAAACAAATGATAGGTTCCAGCGAGTTTCGAACTCACGACCTTCTGCGTGTTAAGCAGATGTGATAACCACTACACCATGGAACCAGTTGTTAGTGACCGTGTCAAATATTGTTTTATCATGCACGAGTGGTATCTAATACTGAATTTAATGTTGAATTCCTTTACAAAACACAATGGAGTATCAGAAACTGTAAATTAGCTAAAAGTATTTAGGGTTTCGAATCCTGCTGCATTTCACTTTCCATTTAATGTAGACTAATTCGGGGTTGGAGTATTAGCACCAATAACTCTAGTAAATGCAACAAACTAAATATAGCAATCTCCTCTATAAAAAATACCTGTGTAAAATCAAAAGAGAAAGCAAATGATAGGTTCCAGCGAGTTTCGAACTCACGAACTTCTGCGTGTTAAGCAGATGTGATAAACACTACACCATGGAACCATATGCCGGCTGCTTTCTATCGTTGTCATATTATATTGGAGCTGTGAAGAGCAGAGCTCGCCGAATCGTTAGAACGCCCGTCAAAATGAATAGTAGCATTTCGTCCGTACTTAAGTTCTGAGCTCAAATTCATCCTTTTCTGGTCGATAAATTAAGTACCAGTGTAAAACTGAGGTCGATGTAATCGACTCATTCCCGACCTCCCCCAAGCTGCTGTTGTGGCCAAAATTTGAAATAATACTAATTATTGTTATATTTCGGTGACCGGAGATTGAATTCAAACACAGATCTTACAAAACCAGAAAACATTCCATCAAATGCTTTATTCTACCAATACATCACTCTGGAATTTTACTCTATTTATCGAGCCGGAACTGATAAAAGGCAGAAGTGACCGAAGTGATGGATTTAAATATTTAACTCATCAAAGTATAAGGAATATTCTGAAGTCAAAGATTTTACTCAATTGAATATTGTAAACTGTTATATATATTATATAAAGTATTATAAATTAACTAATCGATAATATTTTATAAATATATCGATATTTAAATTATTAACACACAGGTTTTGTATGAATACAATAAGTAAGTGATACCAATGCCTAACATAATAAAACCATTAACCTCAGGAGAGGGGAAAAAAACGCTAGAATCCAACGAAATTCGATCTCATGACCTTCTTTGAGTTAATCAGAGGTAATAGCCACTACACCGTGGAAACAGTATTTAGTAACCCCGTCAAATATTGTTTTATCATTCACGAGTTGTATCTAATGCTGAATTTAATGTTGAATTCATTTTCAAAACACAATGGAGTATCAGAAACTGTGAATTAGCTAAATGTATTTAGGGTTTCCAATCCTGCTGCAGTTCACTTTCCATTTAATTTAGACAAAATCGGGGTTGGAGTATTAGTACCAATGACTATAGTAACTGCAACAAACTAAATATAGCAATCTCCTTTATTAAAGAATCCTGTGTAAAATCAAAAGAGAAAACAAATGCTAGGTTCCAGCGAGTTTCGAACTCACGACCTTCTGCGTGTTAAGCAGATGTGATAACCACTACACCATGGAACCAGTTGTTAGCGACACCGTCAAATATTGTTTTATCATTCACGATTTGTATCTAATACTGAATTTAATGTTGAATTCCTTTTCAAAACACAATGGAGTATAAGATTCTGTGAATTGGCTAAAAGTATTTAGGATTTCGAATCCTGCTGCAGATCACTTTCCATTTAATGAAGACTAAATCGGGGTTGGGGTATTAGCACCAATAACTATAGAAAATACAACAAACTTAATATAGCAATCTCCTCTATAAAAAATTCCGGTGTAAAAGCAAAAGAGTAAACAAATGCTAGATTCCAGCGAGTTTCGAACTCACGACCTTCTGCGTGTGAAGCAAATGTGATAACCACTACACCATGGAACCATATACCGACTGTTTTCCATCATTGTCATATTATATTGGAGCTGTGAAGAGCAGAGCTGGCCGAATCGTTAGAACGCCCGTCAAAATAAATAGCAGCATTTCGTCCGTACTTACGTTCTCAGCTCAAATTCATTCTTTTCGGGTCGATAAATTAAGTACCAGTGAAAAACTGAGGTTGCTGTAATCGACTCATCCCCGACCACCGAAGCTGCTGTTGTGGCCAAAATTTGAACTAATACTAATTATTGTTATATTTCGATGACCGGAGATTGAATTCAAACACAGATCTCACAAAACCAGAAAACATTCCATCAAATGCTTTATTCTACCAATACACCACTCTGGAATTTTACTCTATTTATCGACCCCGAACTGATAAAAGGCATATGTGACCGAAGTGATGGATTTAAATATTCAACTCATCAAAGTATAAGGAATATTCTGAAGTCAAATATTTTACTCAATTGAATATTGTAAACTGTTATATATATTATATAAAGTATTATAAATTAACTAATTGATAATATTTTATAAATATATCGATATTTAAATTATTAACATGCAGGTTTTGTATGAATACAATAAGTAAGTGATACCAATGCCTAACATAATAAAACCATTAACCTCAGGAGAGGGGAAAAAAACGCTAGAATCCAACGAAATTCGATCTCATGACCTTCTTTGAGTTAAGCAGATGTAATAGCCACTACACCGTGGAAACAGTATTTAGTTACCCCGTCAAATATTGTTTTATCATTCACGAGTTGTATCTAATGCTGAATTTAATGTTGAATTCATTTTCAAAACACAATGGAGTATCAGAAACTGTGAATTAGCTAAATGTATTTAGGGTTTCCAATCCTGCTGCAGTTCACTTTCCATTTAATGTAGACTAATTCGGGGTTGGAGTATTAGCACCAATAACTCTAGTAAATGCAACAAACTAACTATAGCAATCTCCTCTATAAAAAATACCTGTGTAAAATCAAAAGAGAAAGCAAATGATAGGTTCCAGCGAGTTTCGAACTCACGACCTTCTGCGTGTTAAGCAGATGTGATAACCACTACACCATGGAACCAGTTGTTAGTGACACCGTCAAATATTGTTTTATCATTCACGATTTGTATCTAATACAGAATTTAATGTTGAATTCCTTTTCAAACCACAATGGAGTATCAGAAACTGTAAATTAGCTAAAAGTATTTAGGGTTTCGAATCCTGCTGCAGTTCACTTTCCATTTAATGTAGACTAATTCGGGGTTGGAGTATTAGCACCAATAACTCTAGTAAATGCAACAAACTAAATATAGCAATCTCCTCTATAAAAAATACCTGTGTAAAATCAAAAGAGAAAGCAAATGATAGGTTCCAGCGAGTTTCGAACTCACGACCTTCTGCGTGTTAAGCAGATGTGATAACCACTACACCATGGAACCAGTTGTTAGTGACACCGTCAAATATTGTTTTATCATTCACGATTTGTATCTAATACAGAATTTAATGTTGAATTCCTTTTCAAAACACAATGGAGTATCAGAAACTGTAAATTAGCTAAAATTATTTAGGGTTTCGAATCCTGCTGCAGTTCACTTTCCATTTAATGTAGACTAATTCGGGGTTGGAGTATTAGCACCAATAACTCTAGTAAATGCAACAAACTTAATATAGCAATCTCCTCTATAAAAAATTCCGGTGTAAAAGAAAAAGAGAAAACAAATGCTAGGTTCCAGTGAGTTTCGAACTCACGACCTTCTGCGTGTAAAGCAGATGTGATAACCACTACACCATGGAACCATATACCGGCTGTTTTCCATCATTATCATATTATATTGGAGCTGTGAAGAGCAGAGCTGGCCGAATCGTTAGAACGCCCGTCAAAATGAATAGCAGCATTTCGTCCGTACTTACGTTCTGAGCTCAAATTCATACTTTTCGGGTCGATAAATTAAGTACCAGTGAAAAACTGAGGTTGCTGTAATCGACTCATCCCCGACCTCCCCGAAGCTGCTGTTGTGGCCAAAATTTGAAATAATACTAATTATTGTTATATTTCGGTGACCGGAGATTGAATTCAAACACAGAACTTACAAAACCAGAAAACATTCCATCAAATGCTTTATTCTACCAATACACCACTCTGGAATTTTACTCTATTTATCGAGCCCGAACTGATAAAAGGCATATGTGACCGAAGTGATGGATTTAAATATTTAACTCATCAAAGTATAAGGAATATTCTGAAGTCAAAGATTTTACTCAATTGAATATTGTAAACTGTTGTATATATTATATAAAGTATTATAAATTAATTAATCGATAATATTTTATAAATATATCGATATTTAAATTATTAACACACAGGTTTTGTATGAATACAATAAGTAAGTGATACCAATGCCTAACATAATAAAACCATTAACCTCAGGAGAGGGGAAAAAAACGCTAGAATCCAACGAAATTCGATCTCATGACCTTCTTTGAGTTAAGCAGATGTAATAGCCACTACACCGTGGAAACAGTATTTAGTAACCCCGTCAAATATTGTTTTATCATTCACGAGTTGTATCTAATGCTGAATTTAATGTTGAATTCATTTTCAAAACACAATGGAGTATCAGAAACTGTGAATTAGCTAAATGTATTTAGGGTTTCCAATCCTGCTGCAGTTCACTTTCCATTTAATGTAGACTAATTCGGGGTTGGAGTATTAGCACCAATAACTCTAGTAAATGCAACAAACTAACTATAGCAATCTCCTCTATAAAAAATACCTGTGTAAAATCAAAAGAGAAAGCAAATGATAGGTTCCAGCGAGTTTCGAACTCACGACCTTCTGCGTGTTAAGCAGATGTGATAACCACTACACCATGGAACCAGTTGTTAGCGACACCGTCAAATATTGTTTTATCATTCACGATTTGTATCTAATACTGAATTTAATGTTGAATTCCTTTTCAAAACACAATGGAGTATAAGATTCTGTGAATTGGCTAAAAGTATTTAGGATTTCGAATCCTGCTGCAGATCACTTTCCATTTAATGAAGACTAAATCGGGGTTGGGGTATTAGCACCAATAACTATAGAAAATACAACAAACTTAATATAGCAATCTCCTCTATAAAAAATTCCGGTGTAAAAGCAAAAGAGTAAACAAATGCTAGATTCCAGCGAGTTTCGAACTCACGACCTTCTGCGTGTGAAGCAAATGTGATAACCACTACACCATGGAACCATATACCGACTGTTTTCCATCATTGTCATATTATATTGGAGCTGTGAAGAGCAGAGCTGGCCGAATCGTTAGAACGCCCGTCAAAATGAATAGCAGCATTTCGTCCGTACTTACGTTCTCAGCTCAAATTCATTCTTTTCGGGTCGATAAATTAAGTACCAGTGAAAAACTGAGGTTGCTGTAATCGACTCATCCCCGACCTCCCCGAAGCTGCTGTTGTGGCCAAAATTTGAACTAATACTAATTATTGTTATATTTCGATGACCGGAGATTGAATTCAAACACAGATCTCACAAAACCAGAAAACATTCCATCAAATGCTTTATTCTACCAATACACCACTCTGGAATTTTACTCTATTTATCGACCCCGAACTGATAAAAGGCATATGTGACCGAAGTGATGGATTTAAATATTCAACTCATCAAAGTATAAGGAATATTCTGAAGTCAAATATTTTACTCAATTGAATATTGTAAACTGTTATATATATTATATAAAGTATTATAAATTAACTAATTGATAATATTTTATAAATATATCGATATTTAAATTATTAACATGCAGGTTTTGTATGAATACAATAAGTAAGTGATACCAATGCCTAACATAATAAAACCATTAACCTCAGGAGAGGGGAAAAAAACGCTAGAATCCAACGAAATTCGATCTCATGACCTTCTTTGAGTTAAGCAGATGTAATAGCCACTACACCGTGGAAACAGTATTTAGTAACCCCGTCAAATATTGTTTTATCATTCACGAGTTGTATCTAATGCTGAATTTAATGTTGAATTCATTTTCAAAACACAATGGAGTATCAGAAACTGTGAATTAGCTAAATGTATTTAGGGTTTCCAATCCTGCTGCAGTTCACTTTCCATTTAATGTAGACTAATTCGGGGTTGGAGTATTAGCACCAATAACTCTAGTAAATGCAACAAACTAACTATAGCAATCTCCTCTATAAAAAATACCTGTGTAAAATCAAAAGAGAAAGCAAATGATAGGTTCCAGCGAGTTTCGAACTCACGACCTTCTGCGTGTTAAGCAGATGTGATAACCACTACACCATGGAACCAGTTGTTAGTGACACCGTCAAATATTGTTTTATCATTCACGATTTGTATCTAATACAGAATTTAATGTTGAATTCCTTTTCAAACCACAATGGAGTATCAGAAACTGTAAATTAGCTAAAAGTATTTAGGGTTTCGAATCCTGCTGCAGTTCACTTTCCATTTAATGTAGACTAATTCGGGGTTGGAGTATTAGCACCAATAACTCTAGTAAATGCAACAAACTAAATATAGCAATCTCCTATATAAAAAATACCTGTGTAAAATCAAAAGAGAAAGCAAATGATAGGTTCCAGCGAGTTTCGAACTCACGACCTTCTGCGTGTTAAGCAGATGTGATAACCACTACACCATGGAACCAGTTGTTAGTGACACCGTCAAATATTGTTTTATCATTCACGATTTGTATCTAATACAGAATTTAATGTTGAATTCCTTTTCAAAACACAATGGAGTATCAGAAACTGTAAATTAGCTAAAATTATTTAGGGTTTCGAATCCTGCTGCAGTTCACTTTCCATTTAATGTAGACTAATTCGGGGTTGGAGTATTAGCACCAATAACTCTAGTAAATGCAACAAACTTAATATAGCAATCTCCTCTATAAAAAATTCCGGTGTAAAAGAAAAAGAGAAAACAAATGCTAGGTTCCAGTGAGTTTCGAACTCACGACTTTCTGCGTGTAAAGCAGATGTGATAACCACTACACCATGGAACCATATACCGGCTGTTTTCCATCATTATCATATTATATTGGAGCTGTGAAGAGCAGAGCTGGCCGAATCGTTAGAACGCCCGTCAAAATGAATAGCAGCATTTCGTCCGTACTTACGTTCTGAGCTCAAATTCATACTTTTCGGGTCGATAAATTAAGTACCAGTGAAAAACTGAGGTTGCTGTAATCGACTCATCCCCGACCTCCCCGAAGCTGCTGTTGTGGCCAAAATTTGAAATAATACTAATTATTGTTATATTTCGGTGACCGGAGATTGAATTCAAACACAGAACTTACAAAACCAGAAAACATTCCATCAAATGCTTTATTCTACCAATACACCACTCTGGAATTTTACTCTATTTATCGAGCCCGAACTGATAAAAGGCATATGTGACCGAAGTGATGGATTTAAATATTTAACTCATCAAAGTATAAGGAATATTCTGAAGTCAAAGATTTTACTCAATTGAATATTGTAAACTGTTATATATATTATATAAAGTATTATAAATTAATTAATCGATAATATTTTATAAATATATCGATATTTAAATTATTAACACACAGGTTTTGTATGAATACAATAAGTAAGTGATACCAATGCCTAACATAATAAAACCATTAACCTCAGGAGAGGGGAAAAAAACGCTAGAATCCAACGAAATTCGATCTCATGACCTTCTTTGAGTTAAGCAGATGTAATAGCCACTACACCGTGGAAACAGTATTTAGTAACCCCGTCAAATATTGTTTTATCATTCACGAGTTGTATCTAATGCTGAATTTAATGTTGAATTCATTTTCAAAACACAATGGAGTATCAGAAACTGTGAATTAGCTAAATGTATTTAGGGTTTCCAATCCTGCTGCAGTTCACTTTCCATTTAATGTAGACTAATTCGGGGTTGGAGTATTAGCACCAATAACTCTAGTAAATGCAACAAACTAACTATAGCAATCTCCTCTATAAAAAATACCTGTGTAAAATCAAAAGAGAAAGCAAATGATAGGTTCCAGCGAGTTTCGAACTCACGACCTTCTGCGTGTTAAGCAGATGTGATAACCACTACACCATGGAACCAGTTGTTAGTGACACCGTCAAATATTGTTTTATCATTCACGATTTGTATCTAATACAGAATTTAATGTTGAATTCCTTTTCAAAACACAATGGAGTATCAGAAACTGTAAATTAGCTAAAATTATTTAGGGTTTCGAATCCTGCTGCAGTTCACTTTCCATTTAATGTAGACTAATTCGGGGTTGGAGTATTAGCACCAATAACTCTAGTAAATGCAACAAACTTAATATAGCAATCTCCTATATAAAAAATTCCGGTGTAAAAGAAAAAGAGAAAACAAATGCTAGGTTCCAGTGAGTTTCGAACTCACGACCTTCTGCGTGTAAAGCAGATGTGATAACCACTACACCATGGAACCATATACCGGCTGTTTTCCATCATTATCATATTATATTGGAGCTGTGAAGAGCAGAGCTGGCCGAATCGTTAGAACGCCCGTCAAAATGAATAGCAGCATTTCGTCCGTACTTACGTTCTGAGCTCAAATTCATACTTTTCGGGTCGATAAATTAAGTACCAGTGAAAAACTGAGGTTGCTGTAATCGACTCATCCCCGACCTCCCCGAAGCTGCTGTTGTGGCCAAAATTTGAAATAATACTAATTATTGTTATATTTCGGTGACCGGAGATTGAATTCAAACACAGAACTTACAAAACCAGAAAACATTCCATCAAATGCTTTATTCTACCAATACACCACTCTGGAATTTTACTCTATTTATCGAGCCCGAACTGATAAAAGGCATATGTGACCGAAGTGATGGATTTAAATATTTAACTCATCAAAGTATAAGGAATATTCTGAAGTCAAAGATTTTACTCAATTGAATATTGTAAACTGTTATATATATTATATAAAGTATTATAAATTAATTAATCGATAATATTTTATAAATATATCGATATTTAAATTATTAACACACAGGTTTTGTATGAATACAATAAGTAAGTGATACCAATGCCTAACATAATAAAACCATTAACCTCAGGAGAGGGGAAAAAAACGCTAGAATCCAACGAAATTCGATCTCATGACCTTCTTTGAGTTAAGCAGATGTAATAGCCACTACACCGTGGAAACAGTATTTAGTAACCCCGTCAAATATTGTTTTATCATTCACGAGTTGTATCTAATGCTGAATTTAATGTTGAATTCATTTTCAAAACACAATGGAGTATCAGAAACTGTGAATTAGCTAAATGTATTTAGGGTTTCCAATCCTGCTGCAGTTCACTTTCCATTTAATGTAGACTAATTCGGGGTTGGAGTATTAGCACCAATAACTCTAGTAAATGCAACAAACTAACTATAGCAATCTCCTCTATAAAAAATACCTGTGTAAAATCAAAAGAGAAAGCAAATGATAGGTTCCAGCGAGTTTCGAACTCACGACCTTCTGCGTGTTAAGCAGATGTGATAACCACTACACCATGGAACCAGTTGTTAGTGACACCGTCAAATATTGTTTTATCATTCACGATTTGTATCTAATACAGAATTTAATGTTGAATTCCTTTTCAAAACACAATGGAGTATCAGAAACTGTAAATTAGCTAAAAGTATTTAGGGTTTCGAATCCTGCTGCAGTTCACTTTCCATTTAATGTAGACTAATTCGGGGTTGGAGTATTAGCACCAATAACTCTAGTAAATGCAACAAACTTAATATAGCAATCTCCTCTATAAAAAATTCCGGTGTAAAATCAAAAGAGAAAACAAATGCTAGGTTCCAGCGAGTTTCGAACTCACGACCGTCTGCGTGTAAAGCAGATGTGATAACCACTACACCATGGAACCATATACCGGCTGTTTTCCATCATTATCATATTATATTGGAGCTGTGAAGAGCAGAGCTGGCCGAATCGTTAGAACGCCCGTCAAAATGAATAGCAGCATTTCGTCCGTACTTACGTTCTGAGCTCAAATTCATACTTTTCGGGTCGATAAATTAAGTACCAGTGAAAAACTGAGGTTGCTGTAATCGACTCATCCCCGACCTCCCCGAAGCTGCTGTTGTGGCCAAAATTTGAAATAATACTAATTATTGTTATATTTCGGTGACCGGAGATTGAATTCAAACACAGAACTTACAAAACCAGAAAACATTCCATCAAATGCTTTATTCTACCAATACACCACTCTGGAATTTTACTCTATTTATCGAGCCCGAACTGATAAAAGGCATATGTGACCGAAGTGATGGATTTAAATATTTAACTCATCAAAGTATAAGGAATATTCTGAAGTCAAAGATTTTACTCAATTGAATATTGTAAACTGTTATATATATTATATAAAGTATTATAAATTAACTAATCGATAATATTTTATAAATATATCGATATTTAAATTATTAACACACAGGTTTTGTATGAATACAATAAGTAAGTGATACCAATACCTAACATAATAAAACCATTAACCTCAGCAGAGGGAAAAAAACGCTAGAATCCAGCGAAATTCGATCTCATGACCTTCTGCGAGTTAAGCAGATGTAATAGCCGCTACACTGTGGAAGCAGTATTTAGTAACCCTGTCAAATATTGTTTTATCATTCACGAGTTGTATCTAATGCTGAATTTAATGTTGAATTCATTTTCAAAACACAATGGAGTATCAGAAACTGTGAATTAGCTAAATGTATTTAGGGTTTCCAATCCTGCTGCAGTTCACTTTCCATTTAATTTAGACAAAATCGGGGTTGGAGTATTAGTACCAATGACTATAGTAACTGCAACAAACTAAATATAGCAATCTCCGTTATTAACGAATCCTGTGTAAAATCAAAAGAGAAAACAAATGATAGGTTCCAGCGAGTTTCGAACTCACGACCTTCTGCGTGTTAAGCAGATGTGATAACCACTACACCATGGAACCAGTTGTTAGTGACACCGTCAAATATTGTTTTATCATGCACGAGTGGTATCTAATACTGAATTTAATGTTGAATTCCTTTACAAAACACAATGGAGTATCAGAAACTGTAAATTAGCTAAAAGTATTTAGGATTTCGAATCCTGCTGCAGATCACTTTCCATTTAATGAATACTAAATCGGGGTTGGGGTATTAGCACCAATAACTATAGAAAATACAACAAACTTAATATAGCAATCTCCTCTATAAAAAATTCCGGTGTAAAAGCAAAAGTGTAAACAAATGCTAGATTCCAGCGAGTTTCGAACTCACGACCTTCTGCGTGTGAAGCAAATGTGATAACCACTACACCATGGAACCATATACCGGCTGTTTTCCATCATTGTCATATTATATTGGAGCTGTGAAGAGCAGAGCTTGCCGAATCGTTAGAACGCCCGTCAAAATGAATAGCAGCATTTCGTCCGTACTTACGTTCTCAGCTCAAATTCATTCTTTTCGGGTCGATAAATTAAGTACCAGTGAAAAACTGAGGTTGCTGTAATCGACTCATCCCCGACCTCCCCGAAGCTGCTGTTGTGGCCAAAATTTGAACTAATACTAATTATTGTTATATTTCGATGACCGGAGATTGAATTCAAACACAGATCTTACAAAACCAGAAAACATTCCATCAAATGCTTTATTCTACCAATACACCACTCTGGAATTTTACTCTATTTATCGACCCCGAACTGATAAAAGGCATATGTGACCGAAGTGATGGATTTAAATATTCAACTCATCAAAGTATAAGGAATATTCTGAAGTCAAATATTTTACTCAATTGAATATTGTAAACTGTTATATATATTATATAAAGTATTATAAATTAACTAATTGATAATATTTTATAAATATATCGATATTTAAATTATTAACATGCAGGTTTTGTATGAATACAATAAGTAAGTGATACCAATGCCTAACATAATAAAACCATTAACCTCAGGAGAGGAAAATAAAAACGCTAGAATCCAGCGAAATTCGATCTCATGACATTCTTTGAGTTAAGCAGATGTAATAGCCGCTACACCGTGGAAACAGTATTTAGTAACCCCGTCAAATATTGTTTTATCATTCACGAGTTGTATCTAATGCTGAATTTAATGTTGAATTCATTTTCAAAACACAATGGAGTTTCAGAAACTGTGAATTAGCTAAATGTATTTAGGGTTTCCAATCCTGCTGCAGTTCACTTTCCATTTAATGTAGACTAATTCGGGGTTGGAGTATTAGCACCAATAACTCTAGTAAATGCAACAAACTAAATATAGCAATCTCCTCTATAAAAAATACCTGTGTAAAATCAAAAGAGAAAGCAAATGATAGGTTCCAGCGAGTTTCGAACTCACGACCTTCTGCGTGTTAAGCAGATGTGATAACCACTACACCATGGAACCAGTTGTTAGTGACACCGTCAAATATTGTTTTATCATTCACGATTTGTATCTAATACAGAATTTAATGTTGAATTCCTTTTCAAAACACAATGGAGTATCAGAAACTGTAAATTAGCTAAAAGTATTTAGGGTTTCGAATCCTGCTGCAGTTCACTTTCCATTTAATGTAGACTAATTCGGGGTTGGAGTATTAGCACCAATAACTCTAGTAAATGCAACAAACTTAATATAGCAATCTCCTCTATAAAAAATTCCGGTGTAAAATCAAAAGAGAAAACAAATGCTAGGTTCCAGCGAGTTTCGAACTCACGACCGTCTGCGTGTAAAGCAGATGTGATAACCACTACACCATGGAACCATATACCGGCTGTTTTCCATCATTATCATATTATATTGGAGCTGTGAAGAGCAGAGCTGGCCGAATCGTTAGAACGCCCGTCAAAATGAATAGCAGCATTTCGTCCGTACTTACGTTCTGAGCTCAAATTCATACTTTTCGGGTCGATAAATTAAGTACCAGTGAAAAACTGAGGTTGCTGTAATCGACTCATCCCCGACCTCCCCGAAGCTGCTGTTGTGGCCAAAATTTGAAATAATACTAATTATTGTTATATTTCGGTGACCGGAGATTGAATTCAAACACAGAACTTACAAAACCAGAAAACATTCCATCAAATGCTTTATTCTACCAATACACCACTCTGGAATTTTACTCTATTTATCGAGCCCGAACTGATAAAAGGCATATGTGACCGAAGTGATGGATTTAAATATTTAACTCATCAAAGTATAAGTAATATTCTGAAGTCAAAGATTTTACTCAATTGAATATTGTAAACTGTTATATATATTATATAAAGTATTATAAATTAAATAATCGATAATATTTTATAAATATATCGATATTTAAATTATTAACACACAGGTTTTGTATGAATACAATAAGTAAGTGATACCAATACCTAACATAATAAAACCATTAACCTCAGGAGAGGGAAAAAAACGCTAGAATCCAGCGAAATTCGATCTCATGACCTTCTGCGAGTTAAGCAGATGTAATAGCCGCTACACTGTGGAAGCAGTATTTAGTAACCCTGTCAAATATTGTTTTATCATTCACGAGTTGTATCTAATGCTGAATTTAATGTTGAATTCATTTTCAAAACACAATGGAGTATCAGAAACTGTGAATTAGCTAAATGTATTTAGGGTTTCCAATCCTGCTGCAGTTCACTTTCCATTTAATTTAGACAAAATCGGGGTTGGAGTATTAGTACCAATGACTATAGTAACTGCAACAAACTAAATATAGCAATCTCCGTTATTAACGAATCCTGTGTAAAATCAAAAGAGAAAACAAATGATAGGTTCCAGCGAGTTTCGAACTCACGACCTTCTGCGTGTTAAGCAGATGTGATAACCACTACACCATGGAACCAGTTGTTAGTGACACCGTCAAATAATGTTTTATCATGCACGAGTGGTATCTAATACTGAATTTAATGTTGAATTCCTTTACAAAACACAATGGAGTATCAGAAACTGTAAATTAGCTAAAAGTATTTAGGATTTCGAATCCTGCTGCAGATCACTTTCCATTTAATGAAGACTAAATCGGGGTTGGGGTATTAGCACCAATAACTATAGAAAATACAACAAACTTAATATAGCAATCTCCTCTATAAAAAATTCCGGTGTAAAAGCAAAACTGTAAACAAATGCTAGATTCCAGCGAGTTTCGAACTCACGACCTTCTGCGTGTGAAGCAAATGTGATAACCACTACACCATGGAACCATATACCGGCTGTTTTCCATCATTGTCATATTATATTGGAGCTGTGAAGAGCAGAGCTGGCCGAATCGTTAGAACGCCCGTCAAAATGAATAGCAGCATTTCGTCCGTACTTACGTTCTCAGCTCAAATTCATTCTTTTCGGGTCGATAAATTAAGTACCAGTGAAAAACTGAGGTTGCTGTAATCGACTCATCCCCGACCTCCCCGAAGCTGCTGTTGTGGCCAAAATTTGAACTAATACTAATTATTGTTATATTTCGATGACCGGAGATTGAATTCAAACACAGATCTTACAAAACCAGAAAACATTCCATCAAATGCTTTATTCTACCAATACACCACTCTGGAATTTTACTCTATTTATCGACCCCGAACTGATAAAAGGCATATGTGACCGAAGTGATGGATTTAAATATTCAACTCATCAAAGTATAAGGAATATTCTGAAGTCAAATATTTTACTCAATTGAATATTGTAAACTGTTATATATATTATATAAAGTATTATAAATTAACTAATTGATAATATTTTATAAATATATCGATATTTAAATTATTAACATGCAGGTTTTGTATGAATACAATAAGTAAGTGATACCAATGCCTAACATAATAAAACCATTAACCTCAGGAGAGGAAAATAAAAACGCTAGAATCCAGCGAAATTCGATCTCATGACATTCTTTGAGTTAAGCAGATGTAATAGCCGCTACACCGTGGAAACAGTATTTAGTAACCCCGTCAAATATTGTTTTATCATTCACGAGTTGTATCTAATGCTGAATTTAATGTTGAATTCATTTTCAAAACACAATGGAGTTTCAGAAACTGTGAATTAGCTAAATGTATTTAGGGTTTCCAATCCTGCTGCAGTTCACTTTCCATTTAATGTAGACTAATTCGGGGTTGGAGTATTAGCACCAATAACTCTAGTAAATGCAACAAACTAAATATAGCAATCTCCTCTATAAAAAATACCTGTGTAAAATCAAAAGAGAAAGCAAATGATAGGTTCCAGCGAGTTTCGAACTCACGACCTTCCGCGTGTTAAGCAGATGTGATAACCACTACACCATGGAACCAGTTGTTAGTGACACCGTCAAATATTGTTTTATCATTCACGATTTGTATCTAATACAGAATTTAATTTTGAATTCCTTTTCAAAACACAATGGAGTATCAGAAACTGTAAATTAGCTAAAAGTATTTAGGGTTTCGAATCCTGCTGCAGTTCACTTTCCATTTAATGTAGACTAATTCGGGGTTGGAGTATTAGCACCAATAACTCTAGTAAATGCAACAAACTTAATATAGCAATCTCCTCTATAAAAAATTCCGGTGTAAAAGAAAAAGAGAAAACAAATGCTAGGTTCCAGTGAGTTTCGAACTCACGACCTTCTGCGTGTAAAGCAGATGTGATAACCACTACACCATGGAACCATATACCGGCTGTTTTCCATCATTATCATATTATATTGGAGCTGTGAAGAGCAGAGCTGGCCGAATCGTTAGAACGCCCGTCAAAATGAATAGCAGCATTTCGTCCGTACTTACGTTCTGAGCTCAAATTCATACTTTTCGGGTCGATAAATTAAGTACCAGTGAAAAACTGAGGTTGCTGTAATCGACTCATCCCCGACCTCCCCCAAGCTGCTGTTGTGGCCAAAATTTGAAATAATACTAATTATTGTTATATTTCGGTGACCGGAGATTGAATTCAAACACAGATCTTACAAAACCAGAAAACATTCCATCAAATGCTTTATTCTACCAATACATCACTCTGGAATTTTACTCTATTTATCGACCCCGAACTGATAAAAGGCATACGTGACCGAAGTGATGGATTTAAATATTTAACTCATCAAAGTATAAGGAATATTCTGAAGTTAAAGATTTTACTCAATTGAATATTGTAAACTGTTATATATATTATATAAAGTATTATAAATTAACTAATCGATAATATTTTATAAATATATCGATATTTAAATTATTAACACACAGGTTTTGTATGAATACAATAAGTAAGTGATACCAATGCCTAACATAATAAAACCATTAACCTCAGGAGAGGGGAAAAAAACGCTAGAATCCAACGAAATTCGATCTCATGACCTTCTTTGAGTTAAGCAGATGTAATAGCCACTACACCGTGGAAACAGTATTTAGTAACCCCGTCAAATATTGTTTTATCATTCACGAGTTGTATCTAATGCTGAATTTAATGTTGAATTCATTTTCAAAACACAAAGGAGTATCAGAAACTGTGAATTAGCTAAATGTATTTAGGGTTTCCAATCCTGCTGCAGTTCACTTTCCATTTAATTTAGACAAAATCGGGGTTGGAGTAATAGTACCAATGACTATAGTAACTGCAACAAACTAAATATAGCAATCTCCTTTATTAACGAATCCTGTGTAAAATCAAAAGAGAAAACAAATGATAGGTTCCAGCGAGTTTCGAACTCACGACCTTCTGCGTGTTAAGCAGATGTGATAACCACTACACCATGGAACCATATACCGGCTGTTTTCGATCATTGTCATATTATATTGGAGCTGTGAAGAGCAGAGCTGGCCGAATCGTTAGAACGCCCGTCAAAATGAATAGCAGCATTTCGTCCGTACTTACGTTCTCAGCTCAAATTCATTCTTTTCGGGTCGATAAATTAAGTACCAGTGAAAAACTGAGGTTGCTGTAATCGACTCATCCCCGACCTCCCCCAAGCTGCTGTTGTGGCCAAAATTTGAAATAATACTAATTATTGTTATATTTCGATGACCGGAGATTGAATTCAAACACAGATCTTACAAAACCAGAAAACATTCCATCAAATGCTTTATTCTACCAATACACCACTCTGGAATTTTACTCTATTTATCGACCCCGAACTGATAAAAGGCATATGTGACCGAAGTGATGGATTTAAATATTCAACTCATCAAAGTATAAGGAATATTCTGAAGTCAAAGATTTTACTCAATTGAATATTGTAAACTGTTATATATATTATATAAAGTATTATAAATTAACTAATCGATAATATTTTATAAATATATAGATATTTAAATTATTAACATGCAGGTTTTGTATGAATACAATAAGTAAGTGATACCAATTCCTAATATAATAAAACCATTAACCTCAGGAGAGGAAAAAAAAAACGCTAGAATCCAGCGAAATTCGATCTCATGACATTCTTTGAGTTAAGCAGATGTAATAGCCGCTACACCGTGGAAACAGTATTTAGTAACCCCGTCAAATATTGTTTTATCATTCACGAGTTGTATCTAATGCTGAATTTAATGTTGAATTCATTTTCAAAACACAATGGAGTCTCAGAAACTGTGAATTAGCTAAATGTATTTAGGGTTTCCAATCCTGCTGCAGTTCACTTTCCATTTAATGTAGACTAATTCGGGGTTTGAGTATTAGCACCAATAACTCTAGTAAATGCAACAAACTAACTATAGCAATCTCCTCTATAAAAAATACCTGTGTAAAATCAAAAGAGAAAGCAAATGATAGGTTCCAGCGAGTTTCGAACTCACGACCTTCTGCGTGTTAAGCAGATGTGATAACCACTACACCATGGAACCAGTTGTTAGTGACACCGTCAAATATTGTTTTATCATTCACGATTTGTATCTAATACAGAATTTAATGTTGAATTCCTTTTCAAAACACAATGGAGTATCAGAAACTGTAAATTAGCTAAAAGTATTTAGGGTTTCGAATCCTGCTGCAGTTCACTTTCCATTTAATGTAGACTAATTCGGGGTTGGAGTATTAGCACCAATAACTCTAGTAAATGCAACAAACTTAATATAGCAATCTCCTCTATAAAAAATTCCGGTGTAAAAGAAAAAGAGAAAACAAATGCTAGGTTCCAGCGAGTTTCGAACTCACGACCGTCTGCGTGTAAAGCAGATGTGATAACCACTACACCATGGAACCATATACCGGCTGTTTTCCATCATTATCATATTATATTGGAGCTGTGAAGAGCAGAGCTGGCCGAATCGTTAGAACGCCCGTCAAAATGAATAGCAGCATTTCGTCCGTACTTACGTTCTGAGCTCAAATTCATACTTTTCGGGTCGATAAATTAAGTACCAGTGAAAAACTGAGGTTGCTGTAATCGACTCATCCCCGACCTCCCCGAAGCTGCTGTTGTGGCCAAAATTTGAAATAATACTAATTATTGTTATATTTCGGTGACCGGAGATTGAATTCAAACACAGAACTTACAAAACCAGAAAACATTCCATCAAATGCTTTATTCTACCAATACACCCTTTGGAATTTTACTCTATTTATCGAGCCCGAACTGATAAAAGGCATATGTGACCGAAGTGATGGATTTAAATATTTAACTCATCAAAGTATAAGGAATATTCTGAAGTCACAGATTTTACTCAATTGAATATTGTAAACTGTTATATATATTATATAAAGTATTATAAATTAACTAATCGATAATATTTTATAAATATATCGATATTTAAATTATTAACACACAGGTTTTGTATGAATACAATAAGTAAGTGATACCAATACCTAACATAATAAAACCATTAACCTCAGGAGAGGGAAAAAAACGCTAGAATCCAGCGAAATTCGATCTCATGACCTTCTGCGAGTTAAGCAGATGTAATAGCCGCTACACTGTGGAAGCAGTATTTAGTAACCCTGTCAAATATTGTTTTATCATTCACGAGTTGTATCTAATGCTGAATTTAATGTTGAATTCATTTTCAAAACACAATGGAGTATCAGAAACTGTGAATTAGCTAAATGTATTTAGGGTTTCGAATCCTACTGCAGTTCACTTTCCATTTAATTTAGACAAAATCGGGGTTGGAGTATTAGTACCAATGACTATAGTAACTGCAACAAACTAAATATAGCAATCTCCGTTATTAACGAATCCTGTGTAAAATCAAAAGAGAAAACAAATGATAGGTTCCAGCGAGTTTCGAACTCACGACCTTCTGCGTGTTAAGCAGATGTGATAACCACTACACCATGGAACCAGTTGTTAGTGACCGTGTCAAATATTGTTTTATCATGCACGAGTGGTATCTAATACTGAATTTAATGTTGAATTCCTTTACAAAACACAATGGAGTATCAGAAACTGTAAATTAGCTAAAAGTATTTAGGGTTTCGAATCCTGCTGCATTTCACTTTCCATTTAATGTAGACTAATTCGGGGTTGGAGTATTAGCACCAATAACTCTAGTAAATGCAACAAACTAAATATAGCAATCTCCTCTATAAAAAATACCTGTGTAAAATCAAAAGAGAAAGCAAATGATAGGTTCCAGCGAGTTTCGAACTCACGAACTTCTGCGTGTTAAGCAGATGTGATAAACACTACACCATGGAACCATATGCCGGCTGCTTTCCATCGTTGTCATATTATATTGGAGCTGTGAAGAGCAGAGCTCGCCGAATCGTTAGAACGCCCGTCAAAATGAATAGTAGCATTTCGTCCGTACTTAAGTTCTGAGCTCAAATTCATCCTTTTCTGGTCGATAAATTAAGTACCAGTGTAAAACTGAGGTCGATGTAATCGACTCATTCCCGACCTCCCCCAAGCTGCTGTTGTGGCCAAAATTTGAAATAATACTAATTATTGTTATATTTCGGTGACCGGAGATTGAATTCAAACACAGATCTTACAAAACCAGAAAACATTCCATCAAATGCTTTATTCTACCAATACATCACTCTGGAATTTTACTCTATTTATCGAGCCCGAACTGATAAAAGGCAGAAGTGACCGAAGTGATGGATTTAAATATTTAACTCATCAAAGTATAAGGAATATTCTGAAGTCAAAGATTTTACTCAATTGAATATTGTAAACTGTTATATATATTATATAAAGTATTATAAATTAACTAATCGATAATATTTTATAAATATATCGATATTTAAATTATTAACACACAGGTTTTGTATGAATACAATAAGTAAGTGATACCAATGCCTAACATAATAAAACCATTAACCTCAGGAGAGGGGAAAAAAACGCTAGAATCCAACGAAATTCGATCTCATGACCTTCTTTGAGTTAATCAGAGGTAATAGCCACTACACCGTGGAAACAGTATTTAGTAACCCCGTCAAATATTGTTTTATCATTCACGAGTTGTATCTAATGCTGAATTTAATGTTGAATTCATTTTCAAAACACAATGGAGTATCAGAAACTGTGAATTAGCTAAATGTATTTAGGGTTTCCAATCCTGCTGCAGTTCACTTTCCATTTAATTTAGACAAAATCGGGGTTGGAGTATTAGTACCAATGACTATAGTAACTGCAACAAACTAAATATAGCAATCTCCTTTATTAAAGAATCCTGTGTAAAATCAAAAGAGAAAACAAATGATAGGTTCCAGCGAGTTTCGAACTCACGACCTTCTGCGTGTTAAGCAGATGTGATAACCACTACACCATGGAACCAGTTGTTAGCGACACCGTCAAATATTGTTTTATCATTCACGATTTGTATCTAATACTGAATTTAATGTTGAATTCCTTTTCAAAACACAATGGAGTATAAGATTCTGTGAATTGGCTAAAAGTATTTAGGATTTCGAATCCTGCTGCAGATCACTTTCCATTTAATGAAGACTAATTCGGGGTTGGGGTATTAGCACCAATAACTATAGAAAATACAACAAACTTAATATAGCAATCTCCTCTATAAAAAATTCCGGTGTAAAAGCAAAAGAGTAAACAAATGCTAGATTCCAGCGAGTTTCGAACTCACGACCTTCTGCGTGTGAAGCAAATGTGATAACCACTACACCATGGAACCATATACCGGCTGTTTTCCATCATTGTCATATTATATTGGAGCTGTGAAGAGCAGAGCTGGCCGAATCGTTAGAACGCCCGTCAAAATGAATAGCAGCATTTCGTCCGTACTTACGTTCTCAGCTCAAATTCATTCTTTTCGGGTCGATAAATTAAGTACCAGTGAAAAACTGAGGTTGCTGTAATCGACTCATCCCCGACCTCCCCGAAGCTGCTGTTGTGGCCAAAATTTGAACTAATACTAATTATTGTTCTATTTCGATGACCGGAGATTGAATTCAAACACAGATCTCACAAAACCAGAAAACATTCCATCAAATGCTTTATTCTACCAATACACCACTCTGGAATTTTACTCTATTTATCGACCCCGAACTGATAAAAGGCATATGTGACCGAAGTGATGGATTTAAATATTCAACTCATCAAAGTATAAGGAATATTCTGAAGTCAAATATTTTACTCAATTGAATATTGTAAACTGTTATATATATTATATAAAGTATTATAAATTAACTAATTGATAATATTTTATAAATATATCGATATTTAAATTATTAACATGCAGGTTTTGTATGAATACAATAAGTAAGTGATACCAATGCCTAACATAATAAAACCATTAACCTCAGGAGAGGGGAAAAAAACGCTAGAATCCAACGAAATTCGATCTCATGACCTTCTTTGAGTTAAGCAGATGTAATAGCCACTACACCGTGGAAACAGTATTTAGTTACCCCGTCAAATATTGTTTTATCATTCACGAGTTGTATCTAATGCTGAATTTAATGTTGAATTCATTTTCAAAACACAATGGAGTATCAGAAACTGTGAATTAGCTAAATGTATTTAGGGTTTCCAATCCTGCTGCAGTTCACTTTCCATTTAATGTAGACTAATTCGGGGTTGGAGTATTAGCACCAATAACTCTAGTAAATGCAACAAACTAACTATAGCAATCTCCTCTATAAAAAATACCTGTGTAAAATCAAAAGAGAAAGCAAATGATAGGTTCCAGCGAGTTTCGAACTCACGACCTTCTGCGTGTTAAGCAGATGTGATAACCACTACACCATGGAACCAGTTGTTAGTGACACCGTCAAATATTGTTTTATCATTCACGATTTGTATCTAATACAGAATTTAATGTTGAATTCCTTTTCAAACCACAATGGAGTATCAGAAACTGTAAATTAACTAAAAGTATTTAGGGTTTCGAATCCTGCTGCAGTTCACTTTCCATTTAATGTAGACTAATTCGGGGTTGGAGTATTAGCACCAATAACTCTAGTAAATGCAACAAACTAAATATAGCAATCTCCTCTATAAAAAATACCTGTGTAAAATCAAAAGAGAAAGCAAATGATAGGTTCCAGCGAGTTTCGAACTCACGACCTTCTGCGTGTTAAGCAGATGTGATAACCACTACACCATGGAACCAGTTGTTAGTGACACCGTCAAATATTGTTTTATCATTCACGATTTGTATCTAATACAGAATTTAATGTTGAATTCCTTTTCAAAACACAATGGAGTATCAGAAACTGTAAATTAGCTAAAATTATTTAGGGTTTCGAATCCTGCTGCAGTTCACTTTCCATTTAATGTAGACTAATTCGGGGTTGGAGTATTAGCACCAATAACTCTAGTAAATGCAACAAACTTAATATAGCAATCTCCTCTATAAAAAATTCCGGTGTAAAAGAAAAAGAGAAAACAAATGCTAGGTTCCAGTGAGTTTCGAACTCACGACCTTCTGCGTGTAAAGCAGATGTGATAACCACTACACCATGGAACCATATACCGGCTGTTTTCCATCATTATCATATTATATTGGAGCTGTGAAGAGCAGAGCTGGCCGAATCGTTAGAACGCCCGTCAAAATGAATAGCAGCATTTCGTCCGTACTTACGTTCTGAGCTCAAATTCATACTTTTCGGGTCGATAAATTAAGTACCAGTGAAAAACTGAGGTTGCTGTAATCGACTCATCCCCGACCTCCCCGAAGCTGCTGTTGTGGCCAAAATTTGAAATAATACTAATTATTGTTATATTTCGGTGACCGGAGATTGAATTCAAACACAGAACTTACAAAACCAGAAAACATTCCATCAAATGCTTTATTCTACCAATACACCACTCTGGAATTTTACTCTATTTATCGAGCCCGAACTGATAAAAGGCATATGTGACCGAAGTGATGGATTTAAATATTTAACTCATCAAAGTATAAGGAATATTCTGAAGTCAAAGATTTTACTCAATTGAATATTGTAAACTGTTATATATATTATATAAAGTATTATAAATTAACTAATCGATAATATTTTATAAATATATCGATATTTAAATTATTAACACACAGGTTTTGTATGAATACAATAAGTAAGTGATACCAATGCCTAACATAATAAAACCATTAACCTCAGGAGAGGGGAAAAAAACGCTAGAATCCAACGAAATTCGATCTCATGACCTTCTTTGAGTTAAGCAGATGTAATAGCCACTACACCGTGGAAACAGTATTTAGTAACCCCGTCAAATATTGTTTTATCATTCACGAGTTGTATCTAATGCTGAATTTAATGTTGAATTCATTTTCAAAACACAATGGAGTATCAGAAACTGTGAATTAGCTAAATGTATTTAGGGTTTCCAATCCTGCTGCAGTTCACTTTCCATTTAATGTAGACTAATTCGGGGTTGGAGTATTAGCACCAATAACTCTAGTAAATGCAACAAACTAACTATAGCAATCTCCTCTATAAAAAATACCTGTGTAAAATCAAAAGAGAAAGCAAATGATAGGTTCCAGCGAGTTTCGAACTCACGACCTTCTGCGTGTTAAGCAGATGTGATAACCACTACACCATGGAACCAGTTGTTAGTGACACCGTCAAATATTGTTTTATCATTCACGATTTGTATCTAATACAGAATTTAATGTTGAATTCCTTTTCAAAACACAATGGAGTATCAGAAACTGTAAATTAGCTAAAAGTATTTAGGGTTTCGAATCCTGCTGCATTTCACTTTCCATTTAATGTAGACTAATTCGGGGTTGGAGTATTAGCACCAATAACTCTAGTAAATGCAACAAACTTAATATAGCAATCTCCTCTATAAAAAATTCCGGTGTAAAATCAAAAGAGAAAACAAATGCTAGGTTCCAGCGAGTTTCGAACTCACGACCGTCTGCGTGTAAAGCAGATGTGATAACCACTACACCATGGAACCATATACCGGCTGTTTTCCATCATTATCATATTATATTGGAGCTGTGAAGAGCAGAGCTGGCCGAATCGTTAGAACGCCCGTCAAAATGAATAGCAGCATTTCGTCCGTACTTACGTTCTGAGCTCAAATTCATACTTTTCGGGTCGATAAATTAAGTACCAGTGAAAAACTGAGGTTGCTGTAATCGACTCATCCCCGACCTCCCCGAAGCTGCTGTTGTGGCCAAAATTTGAAATAATACTAATTATTGTTATATTTCGGTGACCGGAGATTGAATTCAAACACAGAACTTACAAAACCAGAAAACATTCCATCAAATGCTTTATTCTACCAATACACCACTCTGGAATTTTACTCTATTTATCGAGCCCGAACTGATAAAAGGCATATGTGACCGAAGTGATGGATTTAAATATTTAACTCATCAAAGTATAAGGAATATTCTGAAGTCAAAGATTTTACTCAATTGAATATTGTAAACTGTTATATATATTATATAAAGTATTATAAATTAACTAATCGATAATATTTTATAAATATATCGATATTTAAATTATTAACACACAGGTTTTGTATGAATACAATAAGTAAGTGATACCAATACCTAACATAATAAAACCATTAACCTCAGGAGAGGGAAAAAAACGCTAGAATCCAGCGAAATTCGATCTCATGACCTTCTGCGAGTTAAGCAGATGTAATAGCCGCTACACTGTGGAAGCAGTATTTAGTAACCCTGTCAAATATTGTTTTATCATTCACGAGTTGTATCTAATGCTGAATTTAATGTTGAATTCATTTTCAAAACACAATGGAGTATCAGAAACTGTGAATTAGCTAAATGTATTTAGGGTTTCCAATCCTGCTGCAGTTCACTTTCCATTTAATTTAGACAAAATCGGGGTTGGAGTATTAGTACCAATGACTATAGTAACTGCAACAAACTAAATATAGCAATCTCCGTTATTAACGAATCCTGTGTAAAATCAAAAGAGAAAACAAATGATAGGTTCCAGCGAGTTTCGAACTCACGACCTTCTGCGTGTTAAGCAGATGTGATAACCCCTACACCATGGAACCAGTTGTTAGTAACACCGTCAAATATTGTTTTATCATGCACGATTTGTATCTAATACTGAATTTAATGTTGAATTCCTTTACAAAACACAATGGAGTATCAGAAACTGTAAATTAGCTAAAAGTATTTAGGGTTTCGAATCCTGCTGCATTTCACTTTCCATTTAATGTAGACTAATTCGGGGTTGGAGTATTAGCACCAATAACTCTAGTAAATGCAACAAACTAAATATAGCAATCTCCTCTATAAAAAATACCTGTGTAAAATCAAAAGAGAAAGCAAATGATAGGTTCCAGCGAGTTTCGAACTCACGAACTTCTGCGTGTTAAGCAGATGTGATAAACACTACACCATGGAACCATATGCCGGCTGCTTTCCATCGTTGTCATATTATATTGGAGCTGTGAAGAGCAGAGCTCGCCGAATCGTTAGAACGCCCGTCAAAATGAATAGTAGCATTTCGTCCGTACTTAAGTTCTGAGCTCAAATTCATCCTTTTCTGGTCGATAAATTAAGTACCAGTGAAAAACTGAGGTCGATGTAATCGACTCATCCCCGACCTCCCCCAAGCTGCTGTTGTGGCCAAAATTTGAAATAATACTAATTATTGTTATATTTCGGTGACCGGAGATTGAATTCAAACACAGATCTTACAAAACCAGAAAACATTCCATCAAATGCTTTATTCTACCAATACATCACTCTGGAATTTTACTCTATTTATCGAGCCCGAACTGATAAAAGGCAGAAGTGACCGAAGTGATGGATTTAAATATTTAACTCATCAAAGTATAAGGAATATTCTGAAGTCAAAGATTTTACTCAATTGAATATTGTAAACTGTTATGTATATTATATAAAGTATTATAAATTAACTAATCGATAATATTTTATAAATATATCGATATTTAAATTATTAACACACAGGTTTTGTATGAATACAATAAGTAAGTGATACCAATGCCTAACATAATAAAACCATTAACCTCAGGAGAGGGGAAAAAAACGCTAGAATCCAACGAAATTCGATCTCATGACCTTCTTTGAGTTAATCAGATGTAATAGCCACTACACCGTGGAAACAGTATTTAGTAACCCCGTCAAATATTGTTTTATCATTCACGAGTTGTATCTAATGCTGAATTTAATGTTGAATTCATTTTCAAAACACAATGGAGTATCAGAAACTGAGCTCGCCGAATCGTTAGAACGCCCGTCATAACGAATAGCAGTATTTCGTCCGTACTTACGTTCTGAGCGCAAATTCATCCTTTTCGGGTCGATAAATTAAGTTCCAGAGAAAAACTGAGGTTGCTGGAATCGACTCATCCCCGACCTCCCCCAAGCTGCTGTTGTGGCCAAAATTTGAAATAATACTAATTATTGTTATATTTCGGTGACCGGAGATTAAGCAGATGTAATAGCCGCTACACCGTGGAAACAGTATTTAGTAACCCCGTCAAATATTGTTTTATCATTCACGAGTTGTATCTAATGCTGAATTTAATGTTGAATTCATTTTCAAAACACAATGGAGTATCAGAAACTGTGAATTAGCTAAATGTATTTAGGGTTTCCAATCCTGCTGCAGTTCACTTTCCATTTAATTTAGACAAAATCGGGGTTGGAGTATTAGTACCAATGACTATAGTAACTGCAACAAACTAAATATAGCAATCTCCTTTATTAACGAATCCTGTGTAAAATCAAAAGACAAAACAAATGATAGGTTCCAGCCAATTTCGAAATCACGACCTTCTGCGTGCTAAGCAGATGTGATAGCCACTACACCATGAAACCAGTTGTTAGTGACGCCGTCAAATATTGTTTTATAATTCACGAATTGTATCTAATGCTGAATTTAATGTTGAATTCCTTTTCAAAACACAATGGTGTATCAGATACTGTGAATTAGCTAAAAGTATTTAGGGTTTCGAATCCTGCTGCAGTTCACATTCCATTTAATTTAGACTAATTTAGCATTCCACCAAATGCTATATCCTATCAATACACCACCCTGGAATTTTACTCTATTTATCGTCCCCAAACTGATAAAAGCCATAAGTGACCGAAGTAACTGGATTTAAATATTTAACTCATCAAATTATAAGGTATATTCTGAAGTCAATGATTTTACTCAATTGAATATTGTAGACTGTTATATATATTATATAAATATTGTAAATTAACTAATCGATAATGTTTTATAACTATATCGAAATTTAAATTATTAATACACAGGTTTTGTATAAATACAGTAAATAAGTGATATCAATGCCTAACATAATAAAATCATTAACTTCAGAACCACAGCACTATGGAAACAGTAATTAGTGACCCCGTTAAATATTGTTTTATCGTTCACGAGTTGTATCTAATGCTGAATTTAATGTTGAATTCCTTTCCAAAACACAATGGTGCATCAGAAACTGTGAATTTGCTAAAAGTATTTAGGGTTTCGAATCCTGCTGCAGTTCACTTTCCATTTAATGAAGACTCAATCGGGGTTGGGGTATTAGCACCAATAACTATAGTAAATACAACAAACTAAATATAGCAATGTCCTCTATAAAAAATTCCGGTGTGAAAGCAAAAGAGAAAACTAACGATAGGTTCCACCGAGTTTCGAACTCACGACCATTCAGCGTCTGAATCAGATGTGATAACCACTACACCATGGAACCATATACCGGCTGTTTTCCATTATTGTCATATTATATTGGAGCTGTGAGGTGCAAAGCTGGCAAATCGTTAGCACGCCCTTCAAAATGAATAGCAGCATTTTGTCTGTACTTACGGTCTGAGCACAAATTCATCCTTTTCGGGTCGATAAATTAAGTACCAGTGAAAAACTAATCGATAATGTTTTATAAATATATCGATATTTAAATTATTAATACAGAGATTTTGTATAAATACAATAAATAAGTGATATCAATGCCTAACATAATAAAATCATTAACCTCAGGAGAGGAAAAAAAAAAGAGCTATGTTCCAGCGAATTTCGTACTTATGACCTACTGCGTTTTAAGCAGATGTAATAACAACTACACCGTGGAAACAGTAATTAGTGACATTGTCAAATATTGTTTTATCATTCACGAGGTCTTTCTAATGCTGAATTTAATGTTGAATTCCTTTTCAAAACACAATGGTGTATCAGAATCTGTGAATTAGCTAAAAGTATTTAGGGTATCGAATCCTGCTGCAATTCACTTTCTATTTAATGCAGACTAAATCGGGGTTGGGGTATTAGCAACAATAACTATAGCAAATACAACAAACTAAATATAGCAATCTCCTCTATAAAGAATTCCGGTGTAAAAGCAAAAGAGAAAACATTTGTCAGTTTCCAGCGAGTTTCGAATTCACGACCTTCTGCGTATAGAGTAGATGTAATAACCACTACACCATGGTACCAGTTATTAGTGAATAACTGAAATATTGTTTTATCATTCACGAGTTGTATCTAATGTTGAATTTAATGTTGAATTCCTTTTCAAAACACAATGGAGTATCAGAAACTGTGAATTAGCTAAAAGTATTTAGGGTTTCGAATCCTGCTGCAATTCACCTTCCATTTATGTTGACTAAATCGGTGTTGGGGTATTATCACCAATAACTGTAGTAAATGCAACAAACTAAATATAGCAATCTCCTCTATAAATAATACCTGTGTAAAATCAAAAGAGAAAACAAATGATAGGTTCCAGCGAGTTTTGAACTCACGTCCATGGAACCAGTTGATGACGTGTTATCAAATATTGATTTGTCATATAAAGATGTTGTGGGTTGTACAGAGTTTAATGGTGATTTACTTTTAAAAGGACCGTGGAATCTCAGAAATAGTAAATTAACAACAACAAAAATTAGTTATATTTTTTTCCAATTCAGGATTCGAATCCTGCTGGAGTTGACTTTAACCTCCACGTACTCGGGGTATCATAAAATATTGGTCAGTTCTTTTGGTCAAATATACATCGAGTTTATCAACTGGGCTCTTTCTAGAAATATTTGTCTGTGAATCAACGTGAGCGATGAAAATTTTAAAAAAGTGCAATATTAATTGAGAAGATCAATAATTACCAATAGAACAGATCACTATTGTATAAACTCCTAAGGATATAGAATGGAAAGCGAACTGCAGCAGGATTCAAAATCCTGACCTCTCCTTGTTAATGTACCATTTACGATACTCCACTGTGTTTTGAAAACTAACTCTACATTAAACTCTGCACAAAATAATTGTGTATGACAAAACAATATCTGATATAACGACAGCATGCGTTTCCATGGTGTAGTGGTTATCACATCTGCTTAACACGTAGAAGGTCGTGAGTTCGAAACTCGCTGGAACCTAGTTGTTTTATATTTTATTTGTATTTAACGCCACCACCCTCATTACTGTTGGT
The DNA here is from genome assembly GCF_046866305.1 of Octopus bimaculoides. Lineage (NCBI taxonomy): Eukaryota > Metazoa > Mollusca > Cephalopoda > Octopoda > Octopodidae > Octopus > Octopus bimaculoides. The sequence continues at coordinate 39,312,433 of NC_142937.1, forward strand.
GGGCAAAGGCTGCCTTTTCTCACAGACATTTAGTTCCAGTTATTGTTATGTTGTTATACAAATACCCAACCCCGCCAACGATGACCATGATTAAACGCAGTCATGTATTAAAGTTTGTCTCTGTAAAATTTGACGGTCGAGACAATATTGATATCAAATATTGGCACAAGTCCAACAATCTCGGAAGAGGGCATAAATTGATCATATGGACCCCATTACTCAAATAAGAGAATAGGGAGAAATATTCAAATATTGTGAGTTAAAAAAATTCCAGGTGATGAACGTATCCTTTAGTTCATATAGTGGTGTGTCCCTGGTGCTTGTATTAGAAAATATAGTAGAGATCCTTTTTGCTATGTTGGAGGGGATATTCATTCTGATGTGTCTGGGGTGGCATGAGTTCAACGGTAGATACTGCTTGGAGTCCGTGGGTTTATAGTATATATATCTGTTTCTATTACGTTGTTAGATTTCTTAATGAGGATATCGAGGAAGGGAAACTGTTGATGGCTATATTCCATCGTGAATTGAATGTTTACATTAAGTATATTTTTAAGTGCTTCAAATTCTTTAAGTCTCCATACTTTCATGCCGAATAATGAAACATTCATCCAGGTGTCTCTTCCAGTTATTTTCTATGAAGAAGGAGAATGAGTTGCCGTAGATCAAAATTCCGAAAAACAGAAAAATATCATTCACTCAACATATCGACAATTGCGCTAATAACAAAAATCAGAATGTTTGCCCTCTAACAATTCAGGGACGATACAACCTGTAGCCAACAAATTAGTAAAGAGCCTTTCTTTATCACGAAATACAGACCCCTTTCCAACGCATCTACAACAAATGACATATCCACCACGACCTTAGAATAACACACACGCAAATATTAAAAATGATACATTCAAAAGAGATAGCCAAGAATTCAATTCAAAATAGTCCTAATCACTACTATAATCCACAACGAGCAACTTTTAGGTCCCTTGAGCATTTAACATCCAGATCTTGTTCAAAACGGGGGCACCAGTTTTCATTTATGTTTTATGTAGTGTTTTTGGTTCCAAAAGACTTTCAAACTTCGTATACTTATCTATTTTGTGTTATAGAACAGAAAAAAATTTTGTATTCGAATTTATTTCATGTAAAAAATTGTCTTATTTCGATCATTTCTACTAATCACTGACGTCTATTCAGTTGAAAACAGTTAGCGCAGTAACGGTGTATATCGTATTAATCCCCTAACCCTAACCCTAACCCTAACCCTAGACTGTTAACCCTAACCCTAACCCTAACCCTAAAACTAATCCTAACTCTAGAATCCGAACTCTAAAATTGTTACACACATAGATACGCACAGCGTAATTTATTATATAAACAATATATGCGTATAAATTACGATTAAACCGGATGAAATATGTCACAGGGAATATCATTTTTATGACCGGTAAGCAGTAACTCTATTCAGCTGAATAGACGTCAGTGATTGGTTGAAATTACAGAAATACGACAACTTTAACATGGAATAACTTGCGATGTACGTTTTTTTGTTAAGAAGACTAAGAGTAAAAGATGTTTTATATGACACATTCTACCAGTGTCCCAAGTTTCAAAGTGTTTCGTTAGTGTTTCGTTAAGAAAATACTGGTGCCCCCGTTTTGAACTAGATCCTAACATCCTACTACTATCATACCACTACCGCATTCTTTCTTTCTTCTTCTTCTTCTTCTTCTTCTTCCTTTTCTTCTTCTTCTTCTTCTTCTTCTTCTTCTTCTTCTTCTTCTTCTTCTTCTTCTTCTTCTTCTTTACTGACAAGAATTCACAACGACATTGAACTTAGAAGATTAAACAAGAGAGACAGAGACAGGAAGAATCAAGGAAACCTTTTCATTTCATTTTTCCAATATTTAATTGCTTTCCATACTTCGAGTTGAAAAAGTCTCAATGACCGAAATCGGTACTAAAATCTTTTTTATAAAATTATTTTAGCATTTTCTACCTTAACATCTCTCTCTCTCTCTCTCTCTCTCTCTCTCTCTATATATATATATATATATATATATATATATATATATATATATATATATACACACACATATATATATATATATATACACACACATATATATATATATATATATATATATATATATATATATATATATATATATATATATATATATATATATATATATATATATATACGAGTAAAAATAAATACAAAAAAGGTGGGTTTTTTTGTATGATTGTGTATAGAGGAATATATTATTTTGCTTAAAAGAGTTCCAACACTGTCTGTTTTTTATGTTTTATTTATATTCCTGCAGAACTAATGTGGGGTATAGAATATGGAATATACAATATATAATATGATATACAATATACAATATAAAATAAAATAAAATAAAAATGGATGGCACCATGAAAGAAAGTATTGAATGTAGATGAAATATTGAGTGTTCAATATAAAGGATCAAATATATAAATATATAAATATAAATATATATATATAAAGGCGACTCGAGTTTCAGGGCTATTTCCCTTCGTCATGGCCGGTATGACGTGTGTGTGTGTGTATTGTTTTATGTATATATTGATATTAAAACTACTGAAAAATAATAATAATAATAATAATAATAATAATGCAAAAAGATTGAAGTTAGATTCGAACACGCGACTCTCATTCAGGAAAGCGGCCGTGATTCCTCGACATACCAATCGACTTTATATTTTCTATATAAGCTGGCAGAATAGTTTCGACGCCGGACAATATCCTTAGCGGCATATCGTTCACCTTTATGTTCTGAGTTCAAAAGCTACCGAAATAGACTTTGCCTTTCATTTTCTTGGAGTCGATAAAATAATTACTTGTTGAACTGGTGTCAACATAATCGACTTACTCCCTCACTCAAAATTACCGACCTTGTGCTAATGTTTCCAATCAATAACAGGAACTAAACGGTGGTGAGAAAAAACAACCTTTACAGCACCAACAGCATTACATTATGTTGAAGCAAAATATAAAGACGATAGGTTCCAGTGAGTTTTGAACTCACGCCCTTCTGCGTGTTAAGCAGATGTGATAACCACTACACCATGGAACCAGATGCCGCCTGTTTTCCATCATTGTTATATTATATTTGAGATGTGAGAAGCAAAGCTGGCCGAATCGTTAGCACGCTCGATAAAATACTTAGTAGTATTTCGTCCGTACTTACATTCTGAGTTCAAATTCATCCTTTTCGGGTCTAGAAATTAAGTACCAATGAAAAACTGAGGTCGATGTAATCGACTCATGCCCCACCTCCCCCAAGCTGCCCTTGTGGCAACAATTTAAAATAATACTAATTATTATTATATTTCGGTGAACGGAGATTGAATTCGAACACAAAACCTACAAAACCAGAAAACATTCCACCAAATGTTTTATTCTACCAATACACCACTCTGGAATTCTACTTTATTTATCGACCCCGAACTGATGAAAGCCATAAGTGACCGAAGTGACTAGATTTAAATATTTAACTCATCAAATTATACGGAATATTCTCAAGTAAATGATTTTACTCAATAGAATATTGTAGACTGTTATATACATTATATAAAGTATTATAAATTATCTAATCGATAATGTTTTATAACTATATCGATATTTAAATTATTAATTCACTTGTGTTGTGTAAATACAATAAATAAGTGATATCAATGCCTAACCCAATAAAATCATTAACCTCAGGAGAGGAAATAAAAAAGTAGGCTCCAGTGAGTTTCGAACTCACGACCTTCTGCGTGTAAAGCAGATGTGATAACCACTACACCATGGAACCACCTGTTATTCAAAACCCCAAAATTTTTCGTTTCATATATAAGTGAAATCGATCCGGAGAACTAACTATACAACAATGGACTGTTCTATTGTAGACTGAGGGGTGGAAAGGCCAGACTCATCAACAACTGGAACAAAACCGTCGTTGACTACAACATCATAAGCAACTATAGATCTTGTTTTCCTGCTTCCAGTGATGTTAAGATTTATACCAGTAATATTCTGTGACTAGAGTTTATCCACTGAACGCTCTTTAGAAATATCTGTCTGTGAGTTAACGTTAGAGATAAATAGTGAGAGAAGATCAATATTTATTGCAAAGATCAAAAATTGCGAATGGAACTGGTCATTATTGTATAAGCCCCTAAATACATAAAATGGAAAGTGAACTCGAGCAGGATTCGAAAACCTAAATACTTTTTGTTAATTCACCGTTTCTGATACTCCGCAGTATTTTGAAAGCTACCTCAACATTAAACTCTGCGTAGGTTACAACTAAGCTATGATAAAACAATATTTGAGAACGTTCAAGCATCTGGTTCCATGGGGTAGTGGTTATCACATCTGCTTAATACGCAGAAAGTCGTGAGTTCGAAACTCGCTGGAAGCTAATTGTTTTACATTTTGCTAGTATATAATGGTTTCTACTCTAGGCACAAGGCCCGAAATTTTGTAGAAGGGGCAAGTCGATTAGATCGACTTCAGTATGCAACTGGTACTTAATTTATCTACGCCGAAAGGATAAAAAGCAAAGTCGACCTCGGCGGAATTTGAACTCAGAACGTAAAGACAGACGAAATACCACGAAGCATTGCGCCAAGCATGCTATCGTTTGTCAGCTCGCCGCCATATTTTGCTAGTACATAATGCCACCACCCACATTGATGCTGGTATTGCAAATGCTGTTGTTGTCGGCGACGTTTGGTTCCACTTGTTGTTACTATTGTGTTGTAGAGTGGGCCCTCTCTGCCCGCACTACCGATGAGTACAGACAGACTCAGTGATATATCAAAGTTTGACATTGGAAAATTTGTCAGTAGGGACAATTCGTTTCAAATTTTAGTACGAGGCCAGCAATTTCAATGGGAGGAGATAAATCGATTACATCAACCCCAATACTCAACTGGTATGTATTTTATCGACGCCGGCGGAATTTGAATTCAGAACGTAAAGACGGACGAAATGCCGTTAAGCTTTTTACCCAGGGTGCTAACGAATCTGCGAAACTGGTTCCTTACATCTTCCATATAATTAAACAATAATTAAGTGAAGTTCGTGTCTGGTTCCATGGTGTAGTGGTTATCACATCTGCTTCACACGCAGAAGGTCCTGAGTTCGAAACTCGCTGGAACCTACTATTTGTTTTCTATTTTGTTTTGAGCCTGGGGTTTCTAATACAATGGGAGTGGAGATTGATATTTTTAGTTTCTTCTATTTGCTATAGTTATTGGTTCTAATATCCCACCCGTATTTGTCTTCATTGTCAACGCTTCTCTCTTAAGACATAAATAGTAATATCGACCTCGGCCATATTTAAAATAAGAAAGCTCTTACACAAAACAGCACTCAGTGAGGGCAAACAGAGTGTTTCATGATTGTGGAGCTAATTACGTAACTATGAACAGGTCTATACATAATGAGTGGTGTAAAGATCCAGACCGCTGTATAACGGTTTCAATACTCTATTGAATATTCTTTTCCCTTAATTGTGATATGAATATTCTTGAGAGTTTGAAGAACTTAACAATCTCTGGTTTCTATTTCTCTCTCTTTTAAAACTCAGAGAGAAACCTTTGTATGAATTGACGACAAAACCAAAAATAGTGAAGAGAGAGAAACTGTAGTGTTCCGGATTAAAGGTTCTCTAGTATTCACATTCCGTTAGATTCTTAGTTGTTGTTTCTGATCAAACAGACTTATATTTAAAGTATGTCAGCCATGACCATCTCATCTTATTATCAAACAATGTATCCAAGACTTCAGTATCCAGGGTCCACTCTTTTTATTTCTCTTCCAATTCATATTTAGTGAGCCTTAAAGTGTTTGGTTCTAGATTTACGACCTGGTCACTGATATGTGACAACACGTGTAGGGCGCGCTGCTGTTGTTTTTGAAGTTGATGCTAATATATCAACACCTATTCCTATAAAAGTAGAGCTAAAGAAGTAAATATTAGGTTCCAGAGCTAAAGAAGTAAATCTTAGGTTCCAGAGCTAAAGAAGTAAATCTTAGGTTCCAGAGCTAAAGAAGTAAATCTTAGGTTCACATCTGCGTGTTAAGCAGATGTGATAACCATTACACAATGGAACCAGTTGATGGCGTTTTATCAAATATTCCTTTATCATATAAAGAAGTTTTGGGTTGTACAGAGTTTAATGGTGATTTACTTTAAAAATGACCGTGGAATCTCAGTAATGGTAAATTAACAAAAACAAAAAAAGGACGTGATATTTATTTTCAATTCAGGTTTCGAATCCTGCTGGAGTTGACTTTAACCTCCACGTACTCGGGGTATCATAACATATTGGTCAGTTCTTTTGGTCAAATGTACGTCGAGTTTATCAACTGGGCTCTTTCTAGAAATATCTGTCTGTGAATCAATGTGAGAGATGAAAAGTAAAAGAAAGTTCAATATTAATTGAGAAGATCAATAATTACCAATAGAACAGGTCATTATTGTATTGACCCCTAAGGATATAGAATGGAAACTGAACTGCAGCAGGATTCGAAATCCTAATCTCTCCTTGTTAATGTACCATTTTTGATACTCCACTGAGTTTTGAAAACTAACTCTGCATTAAACTCTGCACAAAATAATTGTGTATGACAAAACAAAATCTGATACACCGACAGCAACTGGTTCCATAGTGTATTGGTTATCACATCTGCTTAACATGCAGAAGGTCGTGAGTTCGAAACTCGCTGGAACCTAGTTGTTTTATATTTTATTTGTATTTAGTGCCACCACCCTCATTACTGTTGGTGAGGCAAAGGCTCCTTTTTCTCACAGACGTTTAGTTCCAGTTATTGTTATGTTGTTATACAAATACCCAACCCCGCCAACGATGACCATGATTAAACGCAGTCATGTATTAAAGTTTGTCTCTGTAAAATTTGTCGGTCGAGACAATATTGATATCAAATATTAGCTCAAGTCCAACAATCTCGGAAGAGGGCGTAAATTGATCATATGGACCCCAGTACTCAAATAAGCAAATAGGGAGAAGTATTCAAATATTGTGAGTTAAAAAAATTTTCTCAAGATCACATTCAGTGAAGTCGACCTGGAACCTCATGATTGCAAAGCTAACCATATAACTTATAGAGTGGCCTAACGTACAATAAAATGTGTAAAGGTCTAGATCCATCACAGCAATAACTGAGACAAAATATCAAGTACTATAAGAACAACATCAGGATTTACAACATCATGTTATTTAGTGTGGTAGAGCCTTGGCCAATCAAAAAAAAAAAAATGTAAATAGGTTCCAGCGAGTTTCGAACTCACGACATCTGATACCTCAATTAAAATTGACGCATATCCCACAGTTGGGTCTTCGGCATTTTGTTTTACTGACGGATGGTGTCGAAGGCTTCATTGTTAAGAGGGTTGTATGTGAAGATATATGGTAGGTCTTTTGGTTGTAAATCCTTCTTTAATTTGCATTTTCTACCTTATCATTTTTCCATATATATATATATATATATATATATATATATATATATATATATATGTGTGTGTGTGTGTGTGTGTGTGTGTGTGTGTGTGTGTGTGTGTGTGTTTGTCCCCACCCAACATAGCTTGACAACCAATGCTGGTGTGTTTACGTCCCCGTAACATAGCCGTTCGGCAAAGTACTAGGCTTACAAAGAATAAGTTCTGGAGCCGATTTGTTCGACTAAAGGTGGTGCTCCAGCATGGCCGCAGTCAAATGTCTGAAACAAATAAAAAAGAATATATATATGTAGGTAAAGTAAAATTTAGAGGTAATACTTGACAATTGTAAGCACCTGTGTATGCCAGCTCGTGGTTGATGTGAAAGAATAAATTGTAAATCCCAAAAATAACAACAAAAATACAAAGGATTCTGCGGTACACGTGTTTCAAGCTTTATATCAGTGTATAATTTACAATACAAAGCTATCTTCAACTGCAAAAGTATTTCTCTCCCAGGAAATTATATCACATCGGCGTTATGTATGTATGTTTACGTATATATATGTATGTTTGTGTGATCGAAGGTACCACAATCGACCGTGCCGTTAAACTATGTCCAACATGTTGTCCTCATCCCGTCTGGAATATGTGAACCTAAATATAATGAGCATAACTAATGTCGCTTTGCTAATCATTATAAGCACATGTTCTGATGTTTTCAGACAGGCAATAAGGAAAGCCACGAAATGAAAATTTATTTGTAATTTCCAATGTATGATTTATACACTTCACTGATATTATGTGTATGTGCGTTAGTTGGACATTATGTGTATGTCCAACATGTTGTCCTCATCCCGTCTGGAATATGTGAACCTAAATATAATGAGCATAACTAATGTCGCTTTGCTAATCATTATAAGCACATGTTCTGATGTTTTCAGACAGGCAATAAGGAAAGCCACGAAATGAAAATTTATTTGTAATTTCCAATGTATGATTTATACACTTCACTGATATTATGTGTATGTGCGTTAGTTGTTATGTATATTTGTCAGAGAGATATTCAATATAATTATGATTTAATGAGAGCAAGAATTGAGAGATAGAAGAAAAGAAACACAGAGGATATGTTAAATGATTTATGCGACGCTGGTCACTTAAGGATCTGTAATTTCATTACTTGCACAAAAATAGAGGAGATGCATTTAGAAAAATTCGCAAATGATGGGGATAGTGAGTGGGAAGGAGGGCGGTACTCAACAGCACAAGTTAAATGACTGCGTTAGGACAACTGTATATATTTTGACCAAATATGCCTATCTCTCATAACTTTTGCCGTCAAAACACAATCATACCTATCGATTTTCCTCATCGTCAGCACCATCACCATCATCATTACCATCACCATCATCATTATCATCAACATCACCATCACCACAACCACCACCACCACGACGATCATCCTCCTCATCACATCATCGTCGTCGTCATCACTACCACCACCACCATCATCATCATCAACATCATCATCAACATCATCATCATCGTCATCATCATCTTCCTCGCTGTCGTCGTCGTCGTCGTCGTCGTCATCCTCCTCATCATCATCATCATCATCAGTATGATAATTATAATAATCACATAATATTTGAAATTGCAATAACCTGGATTATGAAAACTGTAAAGCATGTGCCTGTAATAATTGGTGCATTGGGAACTGTAAGCAAAGATATTGACAAATGGTTGAAGGAAATTAGGATAGAATGTCTTGTAGGGGTTCTAAAGAGAGTTTGACGATTAGGGACGGGAATGATTATCAGGAGCGTTCTAAGCAATTGAAAGACAATTAAAAGCTACTGGATACCTAAGATTGCAGGTAGCATCCCACTACCTACATGGATTCTACCAGGAATGAAAACGAAGCTGAGTCACACCAATAATAATAATAATAATAATAATAATAATAATAATAATAATAATAATAATAATAACAATAATAATGATAATTTCTACTAAAGGCACAAGGCCTGAACCTTTGGGGGCGGGGGTTTGTTCATATAGGGATGTTGGAGATAAGACAGACAGAAAAAATTATGGCTATGGATGACTGAAAGTGATTTAAAACCGGAAACGAAGGCTCTAATCTGCGCTT